>NC_058081.1:118381505-118681505 GCF_014858855.1 Bufo gargarizans | reverse complement strand
ATCTCTTTCAGGGAAGACCCTGCATTTTTCAACAAAATGATGCCAGACCACAGTCTGCATCAATCACAACATCATGGCTGCGTAGGAGAAGGATCCGGGTACTGAAATGGCCAGTCTGCAGTCCAGATCTTTCACCTATAGAGAACATTTGGCGCATCATAAAGAGGAAGGTGCAACAAAGAAGGCCCAAGACGATTGAACAGTTAGAGGCCTGTATTAGACAAGAATGGGAGAGCATTCCTATTTCTAAACTTGAGAAACTGGTCTCCTCGGCCCCCAGACGTCTGTTGAGTGTTGTAAGAAGAAGGGGAGATGCCACACAGTGGTGAAAATGGCCTTGTCACAACTTTTTTGGGATTTGTTGACACCATGAAATTCTGATTCAACATATGTTTCCCTTAAAATGGTACATTTTCTCAGTTTAAACTTTTGTTCTGTGATTTATGTTCTATTCTGAATAAAATATTAGAAGTTGGCACCTCTCATTGCATTCAGTTTTTATTCACAATTTGTATAGTGTCCCAACTTTTTTGGAATCCGGCTTGTACATATATATATATATACTAACTAACTATCTAATGTAATTAAACAGTAAAGCACAGAGCACAGCAATGTCACTGCTCTCTCTCTCAGAACTCCATAAAACTACAGAAAATGTCTGCTTGGGGGGTTCTTATATAGCAGGGATGGCCAAACTGCGGCTCTCCATTTGTTGCAAAACTACAACTCTCAGCATGCCCAGACTGCCTTTAGCTTTCAGCCTACAGTAGAACATGGTGGGAATTGTAGTTTTACAACAGCTGGAGAGCCACAGGTTGTCCATCCCTGTTATATAGTAAGGGGTGGGCAACTTTCCTATTGGTTGCTAGGGATGTTGCTAAGCTCAGACAAAGATATTGCATTCTTCTCATTAGCCCACAAGCAAGAAGGGAGGTTACTGATGCAAAAAAAAATCTAGAATATTCGCAAATATGAATATATAGCACTATATTCAAAATCTTCTCGAATTCTCGAAGTGGCGATATTCGCGATTAAAATTCACGATTCAAATATTCGCGCCCAACACTAGCAGACAGATGGAGACTGTGTGCAGGTCAGCGTCTGAGTTTTCGTTGTTTAAGCTGGCTTTTTCGTTGGCCTTCTTTGGGGATTTGCGTTTGGGGGAATTAGTTAGTGGTAGTGTCCGGAGACCGGGTGGTTTGCTGCAGGAGGACGTAGATCTCTATCCCGATAGGTTGGAGTTTAGAATTAGACGGTAAAAGACGGATGCTAGTGGGAAGGGCTATAGAGTCGTCCTTTATGCAGTTCCAGGATGTGTGATGTACCCAGTACGGTGTTTGGGGGATTACTGGACAGTTAGAAAGGGGTCGCTTGGTCCGCTTTTGGTTAATGATGACGGATCTTTCCTGTCTCGTTTCCAGTTTCTTGCAGTTTTCCGTCAATGTTTAACTTGCCTGGGTTTGCATGGGAGGGGGGGTTACACGGATCATTCTTTTCGCATAGGGGCAGGGGATGAAGTGGTCAAGCGTATGGGTAGGTGAGACTCCCTTTGTTTTCGGTCTTATATACGGCCAGCTCGCCTTTAAGGTCTATGAGGGGGTGTTGTGTTGTGTGGCGAAACCAACCTCGCCACTGGGTTTTGGAGGGGGCTGTTTAAAAGCCTCTTGCCTCAGGATTATGGCCCATAGTAACTTTTAAACCCCTGAACCTATTCCAGGGAATTTTGGATAGGTTTGTCCCCAAGTTATACTGTTTAAATTGATGTAAGTTATATGTATGGACAATGTAACCTCACAAAGTTGTAACAACTTATAATAAGTGTAACTTGTCAGCTTGGGAGGAATATGCTGGGTGTGGTTCTATTGTCCCATTGTCCCATTGTGTGTTTAAATGGTGATGTCTGTCCTGTTGTCTCCACATGTGTATTGGCGATCTCCCCTTTGTCCTGAGAGATAATTGGATTGTCTTCGGTCGTCTCCCAGGCAGAGAGGAGGAAACCATGATGCATTGTGGGGATATGTTGTATCTGTTCTGTGTCGCAGTCTCCCTTCTGGTCCTCTAGGGGGCGGGAACGATTGGTTGCTGTATTTACATTGTGTGTGTTGTGAATTACTGATTGGTTGGATTTCAAAACCCTGTGGGCAGTACTATGTTTGTTTTTTATCAATAAAAGAGGCTGTACTTGAAGTACAGTCAGAGCACTGCTTGACCCTCAACACGGAGCCTTGTCTCGTTATTGGGGGGATTCCCTGTATGCTGTTGGAGACTGATTGCCAGGAGTGTAAGCTGACTGATACGCTTTTCCTGTTCGTCTGCTGGCAGCTATCCGCGAGGTTCCAGTTTGGAGTGCTATTTTGTATCCAGTTCGGGAGGTTGGTGTTCTGCTGTAGCTGTGCCTGTCTCTCGGAAAGGGGCATATCGCCTGAACGGATTTTAACCCCTTGTCTGCTGAAACGGTCCGTTACATTGGTGGCAGCAGCGGGATCGTTCCTACAGCCAGAAGGACAGCTACAGGAGACACCATTTCTTTGGATTTTACAATTTAAGGGCAACGCATGTCTCAGTACAGTGACCCTAAAAGCACCAGGATGGAACCAGCAGTGGAGTACAGATACTCTGTGGAGGAATTTGACCGTATGATGTGGTTGCGGCTGAACTTCTTCGGACCCAATCCAGCTGAGAAATACGTAAAGTTCGTGAGGAGTCTAGTGTCTAAGACCCTACTATACCGGGCAGAAGGTGACGGTCAGCTGCCACGTTGGGTGGACCTCCATCGGAAGTTACGGTTGCGGGACAGTGGGAGCCCAGTCTCCATTCCCCAGCGGCAGTATGAAGTGCAGGGAGGGGAGAGCAGCGGCCTCCCTCCCCAGCGGCAGGCTGAGTTACAGGGGGCAGAGGTAGTTGTTCCTGCCCCCCAGCAGCAGCATGATTTTTTGGGAATTGGGAGCCGAGTCTCCATTCCCCAGCGGAAGACGGAGTTACAGGGGGCAGAGACAGTCGGTCCTGTCCCCCAGCGGCAGAGTGTCCTACAGGGAATAGAGAGCCCAGTCTCCTTTCCCCAGCAGCAGGACACTGTATTGGGAGTGGAGGCAGTCGGTCGCCCTCCCCAGCGGCTGGAAGTATGTATGGGAGAGGAGCTCGTTACCCCCTCTCCCCAGCGGCAGCTTAACGCACCAGGGGGAGACAGTAAGCCCCACAACTGTGCAGATGGGACCGTGGTCTCTGCACTTACAGCACAGGGGGTAGGGACAGTCGGTCCTGTCCCCCAGCAACAGGGCTGTTTAGCCAAAGGGGAGACAGTCGGTTTCCCCCTCCAACAACCAGCCTCCAACCAGGCTTCTTCCATGGTAGCGCTGGTACCAGGGCAGAGTCCCGCTGATCCCTGCCCACAAAGCAACCTCCACTCCAAACCAGGGAGCAACTCAGAGACCGGGAGTACCAGCTACCAATATAACCTTGGTGGATTCACTGGACAGAGACAGGCTACGAAATTCAGCAGGTCCAGTATTTTGTTGTGGGTGGCCTGCCAGACTAACTCAGGTACCGACCGGCGTGAGGTCAGGTATCTGGTTAGTCTTCCCGGGGGGGGGAGATGTGTGGCGAAACCAACCTCGCCACTGGGTTTTGGAGGGGGCTGTTTAAAAGCCTCTTGCCTCAGGATTATGGCCCATAGTAACTTTTAAACCCCTGAACCTATTCCAGGGAATTTTGGATAGGTTTGTCCCCAAGTTATACTGTTTAAATTGATGTAAGTTATATGTATGGACAATGTAACCTCACAAAGTTGTAACAACTTATAAGTGTAACTTGTCAGCTTGGGAGGAATATGCTGGGTGTGGTTCTATTGTCCCATTGTCCCATTGTGTGTTTAAATGGTGATGTCTGTCCTGTTGTCTCCACATGTGTATTGGCGATCTCCCCTTTGTCCTGAGAGATAATTGGATTGTCTTCGGTCGTCTCCCAGGCAGAGAGGAGGAAACCATGATGCATTGTGGGGATATGTTGTATCTGTTCTGTGTCGCAGTCTCCCTTCTGGTCCTCTAGGGGGCGGGAACGATTGGTTGCTGTATTTACATTGTGTGTGTTGTGAATTACTGATTGGTTGGATTTCAAAACCCTGTGGGCAGTACTATGTTTGTTTTTTATCAATAAAAGAGGCTGTACTTGAAGTACAGTCAGAGCACTGCTTGACCCTCAACACAGAGCCTTGTCTCGTTATTGGGGGGATTCCCTGTATGCTGTTGGAGACTGATTGCCAGGAGTGTAAGCTGACTGATACGCTTTTCCTGTTCGTCTGCTGGCAGCTATCCGCGAGGTTCCAGTTTGGAGTGCTATTTTGTATCCAGTTCGGGAGGTTGGTGTTCTGCAGTAGCTGTGCCTGTCTCTCGGAAAGGGGCATATCGTCTGAACGGATTTTAACCCCTTGTCTGCTGAAACGGTCCGTTACATGTTGCTGTTAAAAATGGTAGTTATTTTCAAAATCAGGCAAATGTTTAGTGGGTGCTTTGCTTTCTTTTCCCTCTCTTAATCAATCAGCTTTAGTTTGGGTCATGGGCCATTCATTTTAGGGAGCGTTGCGAATGGTGGTATGGTAGGACAGGCGACAGTTAGGTTTTTCAAGGGACCATTGGCTAGGAAAGTGATCCATTGGTTAGGAAAAAGAGGTATGGTGTGGAGTAGTGTCTTACCAGAGATACACAGATTTGTGCAATTGGATAGACCCCTGGATGTGTTGGTATTATGTGTAGGCGGTAATAACTTTGGGGCAAGACCTTTCCGCGAGCAGATTAGGGATATAAAATTTGATTTGTTGCAGATCTGGGCATTATTCCTGGGATTTGTAACCGTTTGGTCTGAGGTGGTATACAGGCAGGTGTGGCGTGGGGCTCGGTCAGCAGACTGTTTGAACAAAGCCTGGATAAAATGAGTGAATTGGGCAGTAGGAAGGTTTATGTTGCGAAATGGGGCCATAGCCGTAAGACATGCAGATTTGGAGTAAGGCTCAGTTTTTTTTGGGAGGAGTGATGGGGTGTATCTCAATGTGATTGGTGTTGATCTATGGGTTCTTGGATTGCAAGGGGATATTGAAACTGCCTAGGGAGTTTGGAGGGACGCCGATGCTTACGGGCTCAAACCTGTGCATGGGAGTTTGTGGAATAACAGGTTCTGGAGGATGGGAGGGCTCCATAGTTGGGGCTGGACTCTCATGGTTGGTATATTCAGGGCAGGATTTTTAGGTCCATCACTGGTGCCTCTGAGCTGGCGCTCATCGGCTGGGGGCAAGATGGAGTACCCCTTGGAGGAGGGTTTAAAATAAAATTTAGTGCTTTGTGGACTTCCCTTGTTGGGCGGGGGGTGTAGTCATATCCGTTGCATATGGGTTGGTTGTACATTCTTTTCTGGAAAAGTAAAATATATAATAAAAAAAACGGCTGCTGTGGCCAATATAATCCAACCTGGTGTATGTGTCATTATTTTGGGGCTTGGTGGGAGTGGGGTACAGGGTTGGAAGCGATAGCCAATACTTGCTTCATGTAAAAATTTTATGTTCTATTATTTTTAAAATTGTTTTTGCTATTGTGTCTCATTCACAATTGTACAGTATGCTTTATATGGACTTTCATAGTATACAGTAGATGACAAGAGGCTTGTTATTTAATTGGCCCTTTCAGGACATCTCAACACCCAACATTCTCATACATAGCAGCATCATTGATTACCTCTATAAGTAAATTAGCACTACAACTCATGCATAAATCATGAAAATTTATCAAAAGAATGATCACACATAATCAGTAATACATTTTATTTCAAGGGTAAGAAAATATGCATAGTTCAGACTTCAGTAAGTTTGTGGTTAGGTGGGTTAAATGAAACATCCCCTTTCTTAATCAATATGGCATGCACTAAGGCCTTCTTAAAACAGCACACAGTCACATGTTTGTTTCCCTCACAAGGAAATGAATCTTTATTTTGACACAGTGGGTGTGTAGTACCCCAGAGCGGGCACTTCCATTCCTACACCCTGCTACTGTCTCTAATGGGTAAATAAGAATGTCATCTGTCTATTTATTCCAGGTCTCTTAGACTGTGTCTTAATAGTATTTCTATGTAACTGTTATTTATTGTTTGTTAAAAGTGATAGTGACACCCACGCTAAGGTCAGTGTTGTCTGCCCTCTCCCTGTTGGGAGCTGCTGCTGGTTATCTCCGAGGAGTCCGCTGCTCTGACTCACTAGCAATGTACACAACAAGAAAGAAACTTCAGATCAGAAAGACCGGAGTGACATTCCTGCACTGGTGAGAGAACTGAGAAATCTAACCCTTAATAGAGCATGTAATATGCTTTACCTTCAAATAGAGTGGAGTCTCTTTTACCTGTACCCATTGGCGGACAGGTAAAAGAGATTCCACTCTATTTGAAGGTAAAGCATATTACATGCTCTATTGAGGGTTAAATTTCTCAGTTAGTTCTCTTACCAGCGCGGGTATCTCACTCCGGTCTTCCTGATTGGAAGTTTCTTCCTTGTTGTGTTATTTATTGTGTTTAATGCACTGCAGGTGGCAGTGTATCTGGAAGAGAGAGATCTTTAGATAGATTGGAACTTACCATTCCATTCTCCCCTCTGTTGGGCAGAAGTGGGCTAGTCCTGCTTCCTACCAAAGGGGAGGTTGCAGGAAGCTACAGTCAGTTGATAGAAGAATTGGAAAGAGACAAGACATGGCAGATACAAGACTCCTGCAGCAGCAGTCTCCCAAGGGAAGAAGCTCATGGACTCCTTACAGAGTATTATGAGGATCAACAGCCAAAGGCACCCCACTGAAAGCTACCAGAACTGTCAGAAAGTACAGCTTCAAGACCAAAGCCAGTGATTAGCATAGCAGAGATAGCAAGGTATCCAAGTTTGCCTGCCAGTTTACCACAAAACCTGCTGGAACCAAAAGAAAGATCAAGTGTTGTTTGGATGCAAGTTTTTTTAAACTCGTTTTATTGCACAGCAAAGTGACAAGCATGGCACATATAAATCAAAGAGACCCACGCAGGGGCCTTCCACATGGCAAATATATTGCACAGAGCAGACTTCGGACAAATCTAATGATTGTACACATCAGGGCACAGCATACAGAGTGATAACATAGCCTGTATTTATCAGGGAACAGAACATGCACGCAAACACCAAAAATAGGCCAACTCTATGGGCCCAGGAAGGACGGTCGAGCCAGCTCTCGCAAACCCCTTCGCATACCCAAAAAAGGCTTATCAGGAACCATCGGCCACCATGTACCGGCTCGCATCATGCATGGTGAGTGCAGACGAGCACCAGCCTCCCCACACCTTGTCAAACTTCTGTGGGCAACCCCTATGCTTGTAAACTATGTTTTCCATAGACACTGCAGTATTTACTAGGGAAAGCCATTGACTCCTAGAGGGGGGAGTGTCCCCCATCCAGCGCAGGGCGACCGCCTTCCTGGCCATAAACAGCGTTCTCTCCAGGAAGATCTTATGATAGTGTGACCAAGAGTCCTCATCAATTATACCCAGGATGCACATTTTAGGACATAACTGCAGCGCAGAAGGAACAAGGGACCTCAGAATCTCCAGAACAGATACCCAATACTGCCTGACGTGTGAACAGTCCCACATCAGGTGCCAAAAGTCAGCCCCCTCCCCACCACACCTGTGACATCTGGAGCTGTCCATCCTGCCCATCTTGTAAAGCCTGGTAGGGGTCAAATAACTGTAATGCAAGATGAAGAGTTGCGTCATCCTATTATTGATAGAAGGAGACACTCTGGTGGGTGCCAATAAAGCCTCCTCCCACTCCTCGGTAGTCAAGGAGGGTATAAGCCCTTTCCATCTATCCTCCACGGCCAGCGGGGTCACCAGCATACGACAGTCAAGCAAGTGAGTATAGAGGGCCGAAACAATCCCCCTTGGGCCCTGGGACCTCAAGATACCGATAATGGGATACTTGGATATGCTCCTGCCAATGCCCCTGAACTGGGTCTGAAGCGCATGACGTAACTGAAGGTACTTATAAAACATGGTGCTTGGTGCTGCGAACCTGTCCCGGACTTGCTCGAATGCAAGTAGCTTGCTATCCTCATATATGTCTCCCAATGCCCGGATCCCATATCTTCTCCACTCCCCTGCCCCCTCTAATCTCAGCAGATGGGGAAACATACAATTATCCCAGATGGGGATGTCACAGGGGAAGTCCTTATAAACATTCAGCTTGGAAGCCTGCCATGTCTGATGGGCTAACTTATGCAACGAGAGTGTAGCTTTTTGTAGTCGTCCCATCCCTTCCAGCACGGGCCATAAAGTGGTGACTTGTAGATATTCATGCAGGTAATATTCCGCATTGGGCCTAGAGGTCTCAGTAACCCAGCTCCTCAGGAATCTGAGCTGGCTGGCGATAAAGTAGAGAAAGAAATCAGGCAGGGCAGCGCCACCCTGCAATTTCGACCTCTGGAGGGCCGAAAGTGAAAGCTTCCTTCTAGCCTTCCCCCAGACAAAAGCGGTGACCAAGGAATGTATGCGTTTAAAGAAGCTCTGAGGGATCGGCGTACAGGCATGTGACAGTACATATAAACCTTTAGGTAACAGGACCATTTTCACCAGGTTCAGCCTACCCATAACCGATAGCGGGAGGGACTCCCAAGTTTTCATTTTATCCCGAAAAAGCGATTCCAGGGGCTCAACATTTAGATCATAAGAAAGCTGCGGAACTCTAGTGATCATTGCCCCAAGATATTTGAACCTATCAACTACCGGGAGATTATGGTGGTAATTCGCCCAGTCGTGCTCCCACAAGGGCATGATGGCAGACTTACCCCAGTTTATGTGTAGCCCGGAATAACGTCCAAACAGCGCAATTACCTCGATCGCCCTTGGCAGGGACACCTCCGGACTAGACATAAATAGTATTAGGTCATCCGCATACAATCCTATTCTCTCCTCCCTACAGCCCATTGATACCCCTGCGTACACCGGATCCTGCCTAATTCTAATTGCAAGGTGTTCTATTGCAATGGCAAACAAAAGAGGCGAGAGCGGGCAGCCCTGCCTGGTACCCCTGCGCAGAGATATCTTATCAGAATGAGAGCCATTGAGCTGAATACTTGCAGAGGGGTTATTATAGAGTATAGTGATCCACTTAATAAATTTGGGGCCAAATCCGAAACACCTCAACACAGCTATCAGGAAGGGCCACTCCAGGGAGTCAAAAGCTTTGGCCGTGTCCAAAGAGGCCAGGGCCCATCTCTCCTTCCCTACAGAGCCTATCTGCGCAACCACCTGAGTCCTCCTGATATTATCCGAAGTGGACCTTCCCGGCATGAACCCCGATTGATCAGCGTGGATCACTGAGGTTATCGCCTTGTTGAGTCTATTGGCTAATATCCTAGTCAGTATTTTATAATCCAGGTTCAGTAGCGAGATTGGGCGATAAGATCCACAGTCCAATGGATCCTTGCCAGGCTTCAAGATCAAAACAATAGAAGCGTCATACATAGAATCTGGCAACGATCCACCGGAGTGCGCCGCCTCATATAACCTAACCAACCGTGGCGCCAACATCTCTTTATACCTAGCATACACCTCCACCGGGATGCCATCGGGGCCCGGGGCCTTCCCAGAGGGAAGATCCGAGATGGCTCTCTCTACTTCCTCCAAGGTGATGTCCTCCTCCATAATACCCCTATCCAAATCGCTAAGTCGGGGATAAGTGACCTCAGTGAGGTACGCCTCTAAGTCCTGCGGAGTGTAATGTGCCGCTGACTCATATAGGTCCGCATAAAAAACGTGAAGGCACTGCAAAATGTCACGGACCGTTTCCACTATGCGACCATCAGTCTCCCTAAGACGGAGTACTGGTGGGGCCATGGTGTTCGCCCGCGCTATATGGGCCAGCAACTTCCCTGCCTTATTACCCACCTCAAACGCCTGTTGCTTAAGGAAAAAGAGTTTCCTACTACTCTTCTCCTCCAGATGCATGGTGTATTGTCTACCCTTGGTCATCCACTCCCCTCTGTGTTCCTCCGTGGGGGACTCAATAAATCTCCTCTCTGCTTCCTTACAGCTCGCGAGCAGTTCCTCCTCCTTACGCTGCGCTTCCCTCTTCACATATGAAATGGAGGACTTAAGGCAGCCTCTAAGATACGCCTTCAGCGTCTCCCAAAGTAGCAAGTGATCCGTAGAGGCATCCTGGGCTTCAAAAAACACCTTCAGCTGGTCAGGAACCCTGTCTGAAGGGCCAAATAGAGTGAGCCAGAAAGGGTGGATGAGCATCTTACAACCTAATCCAGGAGAGTCTGAGGGATCCAGCTCCGTCAGTACCGGAGCGTGATCAGAGGGGCCATGCGGTCCATACCTGATATCCACCAGGTCAGTGTAGGTTGCCGGACTGCCAAACATGTAATCAATTCTAGAGAGGGCACCACGAGAGGGCGTAAAACAGGAGTATTCTCTAAGATGCGGATTCCTGACCCTCCACAAATCTATCCATCCCATCTCCTGAGAAATCCTAGCCAGGGGTGTGTCTCCACTTCCCGCACCCACGCCATCAGCCCTGCTTCTAAATCTGTCCATGTCCTCACTCATGACCTGGTTAAAGTCCCCCATACATATCAAGCGAGCATTAGGGTAGTGAGTTACAAAGCCCACGACTGACTGCAATAGAGAGACAGAGGCAGGGGGTGGATTATACAGGTTAACTATCACATATGGGGCACAGTCGACATGAGCAAATAGGAAAATATATTGACCTCCCGGGTCAATCATGGAGTGGTGAATCTCGCATCTCAAACTCCTATGGAACAAGAGTGCTACTCCCCTAGAATGCGTGCTACCATATGCATTAAATAAGTGCTGGGCCCAGGGTTTTTTAAGCCTATGACCCGTTTCCGGGCTGAGATGCGTCTCCTGAAGTCCTAGAATGTGGGGACCAAAAGACCGTATCTGAGAGAACACAGCAATCCTCTTCTTTGGGTCCCCCAGTCCCCTAACATTCCACGACATAATCCTCAAGGGGGCCATAAGGACGCTGCAGCTATATTCAGGACAGGCAACCCCTCAAATACTCTGTGTCTCAACTCAGTGCGGATCTGGAATCTACTGTGCAACATCCTCACTGCCAAAGGGTGATAATCATTAGGCCATGCTTGAAACGAGTGAACAAGAGCGTGCAATAAAAAAACATATAACATAAACATGAAAGACCTGAGTGTGTCAGGTACAGGACCAGTGAACAGTGTGGTCCTAAACTCGGGGACCTGCATGGTGTATATAGTTGGTAATACCACACAGGTGTCGCTCCAACCCTCATTGCAACACAATCATGAAAAACCGCCGCCATTGAAGTAAGGGAGCGGAGCTCAGTAGCGCAGTGACCCATCATACGGACATAAATCCCCCCCACCAGGAGGGCTACTAGCGGAGAACGTCCAGGGCACCATTGCCCGCATAGCGCGCCACTACTGCAAGAATGTACACAATAACATCTGTAAGTTCCACATCACCCCTCTCAACTGGGGGAGCAGAGAATACTTGCTGTGTCCAAAGGAGACCTCTCAACGCAAGGGCGGGCGGGCAGCCGCTCTCGATACCCAGTCCTCAGCCTCTTTGGGATCATTGAAAAAAACGGTTTTCTCGCCATCTATCACTCTAAGGCGGGCAGGGTAGGCCATAGAATATTGCAGGTTCAGCTCCCGGAGGCGACGCTTGACCGCCACAAATGTGGCCCTTCTCTTCTGGAGATCCGCCGAGAAATCCGGGAATAGGGAGATCCTCACGTTGTCGTGCCTGATGTCCTGCTTGTGTCTGGCTTGGCTGAGGAGTAGATCGCGGTCTCTCCAATTCAGGAGCCGCGCCAGAAGCGGCCTCAGAGGGGCCCCTGGTGGCGGCGGTCTAGCAGGGACACGATGAGCCCTCTCCACAGCGTATGCCGACGTGAACGGTGCTTCGGGAAACTGCTCCTTGAACCAGGCCTCAAGAAACGCTGCCGGGTCTCTTCCCTCAGCCTTTTCAGGTAGGCCCAGGATTCTCACGTTATTGCGGCGCGACCTGTTTTCTAGGTCGTCGCATTTCTGCTGCCACTGACCCACCGCTCTCTCCAGGTCCTGCACTCTCCCCTCGATCGGTCTTGTCAGGTCTTCTAGGGCCGAGACACGGTCCTCAGTGGTCTTAACCCGATCGCGCAGCTGCTGCATGTCATGGCGGAGTAGGCTGACATCCACCCTCACCTCTTCCAGCTTCCCGGTCAGCGAGGACTGGCACGAGGAGATAGCCACTAACAGCTGGTCATATGCCGCCTTGAGGGTGAACTCCAGCTCAGATGGTTCATCCGCCTCAGCTTGTTGTGCAGCCTGTCCTCTCGTGACCGCCGCGCGCGATGGTGATGCGATCGCGGCGCCACTCTGGGCCTCAGACCTGGCGAACTCTTTTAGCCTCTCGGCCGTGGTCTGTGCCTTGCTGGGCCCCATCGTCGGTGTGCGGGGTCTCCTCTTACGTCTGCACACCGTCCAGTCAGTTCCTGGGGTCGGCAGTTTGTTAGGATGGATCAGGATTCTAGAGGGTTATCGGAGCTTCTCTCAAACGCGTGCTCTCATGCCGGCAGTTGGCCACGCCCCCGTTTGGATGCAAGTTTATTCAAATAAAGCTGCTGAACTTTATAAAGTCTGTACTCAGATTATTCCCCACCAACTACAACCCCCCCCCCCCCCCCCTTATTTCTACAGAGCCTAACTATGGGTAGCGACGGTATCCATGTAGAGCACCATGACACACACAAACTAGTAAGGCGGAATAAAAACTTGGCATTTCTAAAAACCGGGGACACGATCGGCCCTGGGGGATGGCACATTGTAGGTGGAGACATGCAATGTGTTACTTTCTGTAAGACAAAAGCCAACTGCTTTGGCTTTTTTCATCCAGTACCGCTGGTGTGCAGCATAGATGCAACCTAATATGTATAGAGGCATTTATGAGATCAGTAATGCAATAATAGTTACCAGCCAAACATATTAATAGTAGAGTAATCATTAAAGGGAACCTATCATCAACTTTATGCTGACGTCACTGAGAATAGCATAAAGTAGTGACAGAAATGCTGATTTCAGGGGTGTGTCACTCGTGAGTAAATAGTAAGTAGTTGCAGAGAACCAGCATCATAATCATTAAAGCCCAGACCTTGAAAAGAGTCAAATCTACTGGAGAAGAGTCAGGGTTATTACTCATCTCCTGCTCTCCTCCCATCTGCTGATGATTGGCAGTTCTCTTCTAGACAGAAAGGGAGAAAACTAGGTAGGAGACTGTCAGTCATCAGCAGGTGGGCAGGGAGTGCAGGACTTCATAAATAACCAGGACTCTTCTCTGGTGTCAGTGACTCTTTTCCAGGCCCAGTCTTCAATGACTGTGATGTTGGTTCTCAGCAACCGCTTACTTTTAACTTTTAAAACGACAGACCGCCTAAATAAACTAACCTGTCTCTACTTTATGCTGCCTTTAGTATGGGCAGCATATAGTTGATGACAGGTTCCCTTTAAAGAGCAATTTTGTTTCTAGCAGTAAACCTTGTAAGCAGATTGATTTTGTCCATCTCGGGCTGATGATTTCCAATTCATATGGAAAGTTTTCAGAATTCAGACACTTTTTTCACATTTTATGATGAGCTAAAATAAAAGTTTTTTAAAAAAAAGTTTTCCCCTATCAATCTCCACTCAATACAAATACAAATGCGACAAAAACTAATCCATGAGGAGGAAAGAACTGCCTCCAGAGATCTGGAGAAGGGGCCAAAAAGTTTCTCTGACACTGAAAGTTCCCAAGAGCCCCATAATTCTTAAATGGAAAACATTTGGAATAACCAGGACTAGAACTAGAACTGGCTGCCCCACCAAACTAAGTAATCAGAGGAGAAGAGCCTTGGGAAGAGATGTGACAAGAACCAAATGGTCCCCTGCCCAATACCATCCCAACAGTGAGGCATGGGGCTGGCAGCATCATTCTGTTGGGGTGTTTTCAGTGGCTTGGACAAGGAGACTAGTTAGGATTGAGAGAAAGGTGAATGGAGCAAACCACAGAGATATTCTTAATTAAAACTTGATCAAAAGTGCTCTGGACCTCAAACTGGCTGAAGATTTACCTTCCAACAAGTCAATGACCAAAAGCACATAGCCAAGACAATACAGGAGGGGCTAGGGACAACTCTGTGAATATCCTTAAGTTGCACAGCCAGAGGCCTGACTTGAACCCGATCAAACATCTCTGGAGAGACCTGAAAATGATTGTCCACCGTCGGTCCCCATCCAACTTGACAGCTTGAGTGAATCTGCAGAGAAGAACTACAGAAAATCCCCAAATCCAGGTGTGCAAACCTTGTTGCATCATACCGTCTACTGAGGTCTGAATACTTATGTCAATGCAATATTTTAGTTTTTCCTTTTCAATAAATTAGCAAATATTTTGAGTGTCAGTGAATTTAGGCTACTTTCACACTCGCATTTTGTGTGGATCCATCCTGTATCTGCACAGACGGATCCACATGAATAATGCAAATGCTTGTATCCGTTAATAACGGATCCGTTTGCATTACTCATAAAAGAAAAGTCTAAGTCAAAACAAATCCGTCTTGACTTACATTGAAAGTCAATGGGGGACGGATCCATTTTCAATTGCACCATATTGTGTCAGTGAAAAACTGATCCTTCCCCATTGACTTACATTGTAAGTCTAGACGGATCCGTTAGGCTCCGCATAGTCAAAGGGTCACAAAAACGCTGCAAGCTGCGTTTTAGTGACATTCTAAAAAACGCAACAGAGGCCAAACACAGCTAAATTGATGCATTCTGAACGGATCCTTATCCATTCAGAATGCATTGGGGCTGAACTAAAACGGATCTCACAAGCGGACCCAGAAACGCCAGTTATTTTTCTTATTTTGCAACATTTCCTGCTTGTCATTTCTTTTTAAAATCATGGACAACCTCTTGTATTTTTCTGCTTGTATTGTTCCCATATTTCTGAGGAACTTGTACCTTTATGTGACTCACTACATTGTTTACTTTAACTAGTATCTGCATCACATCGTATTCAGGTTACCTTGCATATATAGCTTGATATGCTATAAAAATTAATTTTAAACCTTGGGCTATGGTTTTTAGCATTTATTGTATTATTATAACTATGTGACACCTAGTCAATGACAATGAACATTGTAATATAACAGAACCTCCGAAAGCAAATTATCTGGCTAATCAATGTTTATAAAATGGTCTGCTCATAACTAGTGATGTCTTTCTAGGATTCCACATGCATAATTTAAAGTTCCTTTAATCTGCAGTGTCATTCCCATTTGGTTGAAGGCAGCCTTCTCTTTATGATGTCAACCATAGCAGCAAAGGTTAATGGCAGTTCTCTAAGAATGTACTTAGATGCAGTGCCTTGTGTAAACCATTTATCCAGTTTGACCTCAGATGCTATCATAACACTGGGTGACAACATATAACCTTTGTGAAGCACTCCCAGGGGATTTTGGCTTTGCTAGACCTACAGTAGACCTGTGACCACATGATGATGCAGAGAGAAAACTAGGTCAGAGGACAATAAGTTAGAGGCACTTCAGGAAATATTGTGTAAGGTTTGAAAAGTAACATCATTTCATAGAAGAGCAACTTCTACAGACTCTGCATTCTCATACATTCTTGTGCACAATTTCACTATTACTAAATATACCATAATGAGAATATTGAACATGTACTCAGATAGCAGCAGGTGAAGAAGGATCACATAGAGTGCCTTGTGTGGTCAGTGCCGTCACATGCCAATTTGAATTGGAGGGGCAACAGTTGTAATGGCAAACTGTAGCTATTTGTAAATGCTAAAGTAAAGTCTTATAGCAAGGTGTAGGGCCCTATTTCACTGCTGGATGTTCAGGAAGCACTAACACTGCTTAGCACTCACTTGCCCCAGCTATTATAAATGCCGAAACAAAGTGAATGGGGAGGAACAATTGCTACTGCAATCTTTCATTCCCCATTGAGTTCTAATGGTGATCGGTAGTGTTGAACGAATTGAGCTTCGGATCCAAGAACCGAAGTGGATTAGTTCCAAACTTTGTTTTAATGCTGTACGGAGACCCGTCTCCATACAGCATTAAAATGTATGGCCTCCGGTGGGGTGAAATCTGTTCAAACTTCTGCTTTTGATTATTAAACTTGAAAAACATTTTAAAACAGGAATCCGAAGTGGTACCTCGATACCGTGGATCTAAGTTTTAAAATGGTTTTCAAGTTCTAAAATCGAAGTCTGAAGTGAATTTCCTTCGTCGGAGCCCATACATTTGAATGCTGTATGGAGACTAATCTCCATACAGCATTCAAAAAAAGTTGTGAGCAAATCAACTTCAGATCCTGGCTCGATGACCTCAGTACTAGCGATCGGCAATAGGGATGAGCGACCTCGAACTGTATAGTTCGGGTTCGTACCGAATTTTGGGGTGTCCGTGACACGGACCCGAACCCGGACATTTTCGTAAAAGTCCGGGTTCGGGTTCGGTGTTCGTCGCTTTCTTGGCGCTTTTGTGACGCTTTCTTGGCGCTTTTTGAAAGGCTGCAAAGCAGCCAATCAACAAGCGTCATACTACTTGCCCCAAGAGGCCGTCACAGCCATGCCTACTATTGGCATGGCTGTGATTGGCCAGAGCACCATGTGACCCAGCCTCTATTTAAGCTGGAGTCACATAGCGCCGCCCGTCACTCTGCTCTGATTAGCGTAGGGAGAGGTTGCGGATGCGACAGTAGGGCGAGATTAGGCAGATTAACTCCTCCAAAGGACTTCACTTGATTAATCGATCGATCTGCAGCTGTGCATCATTGAGCTGCTGAAATTCAAATGCTCACTCACTGTTTTTAGGCTGCCCAGACCGTTTGTCAGTCACTTTTTTCTGGGGTGATCGGCGGCCATTTTGTGTCTTGTGCGGTGCTGCGACCAAGTGCATCCAAGCTGCGACCAAGTGCATTTAACCCTCAATGGTGTGGTTGTTTTTTGGCTAAAGCCTACATCAGGGTGAAGCTGTCACACCAAGTGCATTTAACCAGCAATAGTCTGTTCATTTTTTGGCCATATACTAAATCAGGGGCAAGCTGCGCCTGTCACCAAGTGCATTTAACCCTCAATGGTGTGGTTGTTTTTTGGCTAAAGCCTACATCAGGGTGAAGCTGTCACACCAAGTGCATTTAACCAGCAATAGTCTGTTAATTTTTTGGCCATATACTACATCAGGGGCAAGCTGCGCCCGTCACCAAGTGCATTTAACCCTCAGTAGTGTGGTTCGTCAAGCTGTGACACCAAGTGCATTTAACCAGCAATAGTCTGTTCATTTTTTGGCCATATACTACATCAGGGGCAAGCTGCGCCCGTCACCAAGTGCATTTAACCCTCAGTAGTGTGGTTGGTCAAGCTATCACACCAAGTGCATTTAACCAGCAATAGTCTGTTCATTTTTTGGCCATATACTAAATCAGGGGCAAGCTGCGCCCGTCACCAAGTGCATTTAACCAGCAATAGTCTGTTCATTTTTTGGCCATATACTACATAAGGGGCAAGCTGCGCCCGTCACCAAGTGCATTTAACCCTCAGTAGTGTGGTTGGTCAAGCTATCACACCAAGTGCATTTAACCAGCAATAGTCTATCATTTTTTGGCCATATACTAAATCAGGGGCAAGCTGCGCCCGTCACCAAGTGCATTTAACCAGCAATAGTCTGTTCATTTTTTGGCCATATACTACATCAGGGGCAAGCTGCGCCCGTCACCAAGTGCATTTAACCCTCAGTAGTGTGGTTGGTCAAGCTATCACACCAAGTGCATTTAACCAGCAATAGTCTGTTCATTTTTTGGCCATATACTAAATCAGGGGCAAGCTGCGCCCGTCACCAAGTGCATTTAACCAGCAATAGTCTGTTCATTTTTTGGCCATATACTACATCAGGGGCAAGCTGCGCCCGTCACCAAGTGCATTTAACCCTCAGTAGTGTGGTTCGTCAAGCTGTGACACCAAGTGCATTTAACCAGCAATAGTCTGTTCATTTTTTGGCCATATACTACATCAGGGGCAAGCTGCGCCCGTCACCAAGTGCATTTAACCCTCAGTAGTGTGGTTCGTCAAGCTGTCACACCAAGTGCATTTAACCAGCAATAGTGTGGTTATTTTTTGGCCATATCCCAGTCTAATTCTGTCACTAAATCCATACCGGTCACCCAGCGCCTAAATACTAGGCCTCAAATTTATATCCCGCTAAATCTCTCGTTACCGCTGTCCTGTTGTGGCTGGGAAAGTTATTTAGTGTCTGTCAAAGCACATTTTTTGTTCTGGGTTGAAGTACAATTCCCAATTTAGCAATTTCATAATTTAGTGGTTCCTGCTATATCAGAGCTATTTGAAATCTATCCCTAAAAGGATATATAATATTCAAGGTGCACATAGGGTCATTCAGAAAAACTTCACACACACGCTACTGTGCATTTCCAAGTGTAATTCTGTCACTAAATCCATACCGGTCACCCAGCGCCTAAATACTAGGCCTCAAATTTATATCCCGCTAAATCTCTCGTTACCGCTGTCCTGTTGTGGCTGGGAAAGTTATTTAGTGTCCGTCAAAGCACATTTTTTGTTCTGGGTTGAAGTACAATTCCCAATTTAGCAATTTCATAATTTAGTGGTTCCTGCTATATCAGAGCTATTTGAAATCTATCCCTAAAAGGGTATATAATATTCAAGGTGCACATAGGGTCATTCAGAATAACTTCACACACACGCTACTGTGCATTTCCAAGTCTAATTCTGTCGCTAAATCCATACCGGTCACCCAGCGCCTAAATACTAGGCCTCAAATTTATATCCCGCTAAATCTCTCGTTACCGCTGTCCTGTTGTGGCTGGGAAAGTTATTTAGTGTCCGTCAAAGCACATTTTTTGTTCTGGGTTGAAGTACAATTCCCAATTTAGCAATTTCATAATTTAGTGGTTCCTGCTATATCAGAGCTATTTGAAATCTATCCCTAAAAGGGTATATAATATTCAAGGTGCACATAGGGTCATTCAGAAAAACTTCACACACACGCTACTGTGCATTTCCAAGTCTAATTCTGTCACTAAATCCATACCGGTCACCCAGCGCCTAAATACTAGGCCTCAAATTTATATCCCGCTAAATCTCTCGTTACCGCTGTCCTGTTGTGGCTGGGAAAGTTATTTAGTGTCCGTCAAAGCACATTTTTTGTTCTGGGTTGAAGTACAATTCCCAATTTAGCAATTTCATAATTTAGTGGTTCCTGCTATATCAGAGCTATTTGAAATCTATCCCTAAAAGGGTATATAATATTCAAGGTGCACATAGGGTCATTCAGAATAACTTCACACACACGCTACTGTGCATTTCCAAGTCTAATTCTGTCGCTAAATCCATACCGGTCACCCAGCGCCTAAATACTAGGCCTCAAATTTATATCCCGCTAAATCTCTCGTTACCGCTGTACTGTTGTGGCTGGGAAAGTTATTTAGTGTCCGTCAAAGCACATTTTTTGTTCTGGGTTGAAGTACAATTCCCAATTTAGCAATTTCATAATTTAGTGGTTCCTGCTATATCAGAGCTATTTGAAATCTATCCCTAAAAGGGTATATAATATTCAAGGTGCACATAGGGTCATTCAGAATAACTTCACACACACGCTACTGTGCATTTCCAAGTCTAATTCTGTCGCTAAATCCATACCGGTCACCCAGCGCCTAAATACTAGGCCTCAAATTTATATCCCGCTAAATCTCTCGTTACCGCTGTCCTGTTGTGGCTGGGAAAGTTATTTAGTGTCCGTCAAAGCACATTTTTTGTTCTGGGTTGAAGTACAATTCCCAATTTAGCAATTTCATAATTTAGTGGTTCCTGCTATATCAGAGCTATTTGAAATCTATCCCTAAAAGGGTATATAATATTCAAGGTGCACATAGGGTCATTCAGAAAAACTTCACACACACGCTACTGTGCATTTCCAAGTCTAATTCTGTCACTAAATCCATACCGGTCACCCAGCGCCTAAATACTAGGCCTCAAATTTATATCCCGCTAAATCTCTCGTTACCGCTGTCCTGTTGTGGCTGGGAAAGTTATTTAGTGTCCGTCAAAGCACATTTTTTGTTCTGGGTTGAAGTACAATTCCCAATTTAGCAATTTCATAATTTAGTGGTTCCTGCTATATCAGAGCTATTTGAAATCTATCCCTAAAAGGGTATATAATATTCAAGGTGCACATAGGGTCATTCAGAATAACTTCACACACACGCTACTGTGCATTTCCAAGTCTAATTCTGTCGCTAAATCCATACCGGTCACCCAGCGCCTAAATACTAGGCCTCAAATTTATATCCCGCTAAATCTCTCGTTACCGCTGTCCTGTTGTGGCTGGGAAAGTTATTTAGTGTCCGTCAAAGCACATTTTTTGTTCTGGGTTGAAATACAATTCCCAATTTAACAATTTCATAATTTAGTGGTTTCTGCTATATCAGAGCTATTTGAAATCTATCCCTAAAAGGGTATATAATATTCAAGGTGCACATAGGGTCATTCAGAATAACTTCACACACACGCTACTGTGCATTTCCAAGTCTAATTCTGTTAGTAAATCCATACCGGTCACCCAGCGCCTAAATACTAGGCCTCAAATTTATATCCCGCTGAATTTGAATACAATACATTGGGCCAAATAATATTTTTGTTGTTGTGGTGAACCATAACAATGAGAAAAACATCTAGTAAGGGACGCGGACGTGGACATGGTCGTGGTGGTGTTAGTGGACCCTCTGGTGCTGGGAGAGGACGTGGCCGTTCTGCCACATCCACACGTCCTAGTGTACCAACTACCTCAGGTCCCAGTAGCCGCCAGAATTTACAGCGATATATGGTGGGGCCCAATGCCGTTCTAAGGATGGTAAGGCCTGAGCAGGTACAGGCATTAGTCAATTGGGTGGCCGACAGTGGATCCAGCACGTTCACATTATCTCCCACCCAGTCTTCTGCAGAAAGCGCACAGATGGCGCCTGAAAACCAACCCCATCAGTCTGTCACATCACCCCCATGCATACCAGGGAAACTGTCTCAGCCTCAAGTTATGCAGCAGTCTCTTATGCTGTTTGAAGACTCCGCTGGCAGGGTTTCCCAAGGGCATCCACCTAGCCCTTCCCCAGCGGTGAAAGATATAGAATGCACTGACGCACAACCACTTATGTTTCCTGATGATGAGGACATGGGAATACCACCTCAGCATGTCTCTGATGATGACGAAACACAGGTGCCAACTGCTGCGTCTTTCTGCAGTGTGCAGACTGAACAGGAGGTCAGGGATCAAGACTGGGTGGAAGACGATGCAGGGGATGATGAGGTCCTAGACCCCACATGGAATGAAGGTCGTGCCACTGACTTTCACAGTTCGGAGGAAGAGGCAGTGGTGAGACCGAGCCAACAGCGTAGCAAAAGAGGGAGCAGTGGGCAAAAGCAGAACACCCGCCGCCAAGAGACTCCGCCTGCTACTGCCCGCCGCCATCTGGGACCGAGCACCCCAAAGGCAGCTTCAAGGAGTTCCCTGGCATGGCACTTCTTCAAACAATGTGCTGACGACAAGACCCGAGTGGTTTGCACGCTGTGCCATCAGAGCCTGAAGCGAGGCATTAACGTTCTGAACCTGAGCACAACCTGCATGACCAGGCACCTGCATGCAAAGCATGAACTGCAGTGGAGTAAACACCTTAAAACCAAGGAAGTCACTCAGGCTCCCCCTGCTACCTCTTCTGCTGCTGCCGCCTCGGCCTATTCTGCTGCTGCCGCCTCGGCCTCTTCCTCCGCCTCTGGAGGAACGTTGGCACCTGCCGCCCAGCAAACAGGGGATGTACCACCAACACCACCACCACCACCTCCGTCACCAAGCGTCTAAACCATGTCACACGCCAGCGTTCAGCTCTCCATCTCACAAACATTTGATAGAAAGCGTAAATTCCCACCTAGCCACCCTCGATCCCTGGCCCTGAATGCCAGCATTTCTAAACTACTGGCCTATGAAATGCTGTCATTTAGGCTGGTGGACACAGACAGCTTCAAACAGCTCATGTCGCTTGCTGTCCCACAGTATGTTGTTCCCAGCCGCCACTACTTCTCCAAGAGAGCCGTGCCTTCCCTGCACAACCAAGTATCCGATAAAATCAAGTGTGCACTGCGCAACGCCATCTGTGGCAAGGTCCACCTAACCACAGATACGTGGACCAGTAAGCACGGCCAGGGACGCTATATCTCCCTAACTGCACACTGGGTAAATGTAGTGGCAGCTGGGCCCCAGGCGGAGAGCTGTTTGGCGCACGTCCTTCCGCCGCCAAGGATCGCAGGGCAACATTCTTTGCCTCCTGTTGCCACCTCCTCCTTCTCGGCTTCCTCCTCCTCTTCTTCCACCTGCTCATCCAGTCAGCCACACACCTTCACCACCAACTTCAGCACAGCCCGGGGTAAACGTCAGCAGGCCATTCTGAAACTCATATGTTTGGGGGACAGGCCCCACACCGCACAGGAGTTGTGGCGGGGTATAGAACAACAGACCGACGAGTGGTTGCTGCCGGTGAGCCTCAAGCCCGGCCTGGTGGTGTGCGATAATGGGCGAAATCTCGTTGCAGCTCTGGGACTAGCCAATTTGACGCACATCCCTTGCTTGGCGCATGTGCTGAATTTGGTGGTGCAGAAGTTCATTCACAACTACCCCGACATGTCAGAGCTGGTGCATAAAGTGCGGGCCGTCTGTTCGCGCTTCCGGCGTTCACATCCTGCTGCTGCTCGCCTGTCTGCGCTACAGCGTAACTTCGGCCTTCCCGCTCACCGCCTCATATGCGACGTGCCCACCAGGTGGAACTCCACCTTGCACATGCTGGACAGACTGTGCGAGCAGCAGCAGGCCATAGTGGAGTTTCAGCTGCAGCACGCACGGGTCAGTCGCACTACAGAACAGCACCACTTCACCACCAATGACTGGGCCTCCATGCGAGACCTGTGTGCCCTGTTGCGCTGTTTTGAGTACTCCACCAACATGGCCAGTGGCGATGACGCCGTTATCAGCCTTACAATACCACTTCTATGTCTCCTTGAGAAAACACTTAGGGCGATGATGCAAGAGGAGGTGGCCCAGGAGGAGGAGGAGGAGGAGGAGGAGGAGGAGGAGGAGGAAGAGGGGTCATTTTTAGCACTTTCAGGCCAGTCTCTTCGAAGTGACTCAGAGGGAGGTTTTTGGCAACAGCAGAGGCCAGGTACAAATGTGGCCAGACAGGGCCCACTACTGGAGGACGAGGAGGACGAGGATGAGGAGGAGGTGGAGGAGGATGAGGATGAAGCATGGTCACAGCGGGGTGGCACCCAACGCAGCTCGGGTCCATCACTGGTGCGTGGCTGGGGGGAAAGGCAGGACGATGACGATACGCCTCCCACAGAGGACAGCTTGTCCTTACCCCTGGGCAGCCTGGCACACATGAGCGACTACATGCTGCAGTGCCTGCGCAACGACAGCAGAGTTGCCCACATTTTAACCTGTGCGGACTACTGGGTTGCCACCCTGCTGGATCCACGCTACAAAGACAATGTGCCCACCTTACTTCCTGCACTGGAGCGTGATAGGAAGATGCGCGAGTACAAGCGCACGTTGGTAGACGCGCTACTGAGAGCATTCCCAAATGTCACAGGGGAACAAGTGGAAGCCCAAGGCCAAGGCAGAGGAGGAGCAAGAGGTCGCCAAGGCAGCTGTGTCAATGCCAGCTCCTTTGAGGGCAGGGTTAGCATGGCAGAGATGTGGAAAACTTTTGTCAACACGCCACAGCTAACTGCACCACCACCTGATACGCAACGTGTTAGCAGGAGGCAACATTTCACTAACATGGTGGAACAGTACGTGTGCACACCCCTCCACGTACTGACTGATGGTTCGGCCCCATTCAACTTCTGGGTCTCTAAATTGTCCACGTGGCCAGAGCTAGCCTTTTATGCCTTGGAAGTGCCGGCCTGCCCGGCGGCCAGCGTTTTGTCTGAACGTGTATTCAGCACGGCAGGGGGCGTCATTACAGACAAACGCAGCCGCCTGTCTACAGCCAATGTGGACAAGCTGACGTTCATAAAAATGAACCAGGCATGGATCCCACAGGATCTGTCCGTCCCTTGTCCAGATTAGACATTAACTACCTCCCCTTAACCATATATTATTGGACTCCAGGGCACTTCCTCATTCAATCCTATTTTTATTTTCATTTTACCATTATATTGCGAGGCTACCCAAAGTTGAATGAACCTCTCCTGTGTCTGGGTGCCGGGGCCTAAATATATGCCAATGGACTGTTCCAATGTTGGGTGACGTGAAGCCTGATTCTCTGCTATGACATGCAGAATGATTCTCTGCTGACATGAAGCCAGATTGTCTGTTACGGGACCTCTCTCCTCTGCCTGTGTGTGTGCTGGGCCTAAATATATGCCAATGGACTGTTGCAGTGGTGGCTGATGTGAAGCCTCATTCTCTGCTATGACATGCAGACTAATTCTCTGCTGACATGAAGACAGATTCTCTGTTACGGGACCTCTCTCCTCTGCCTGTGTGTGTGCTGGGCCTAAATATATGCCAATGGACTGTTGCAGTGGTGGCTGACGTGAAGCCTCATTCTCTGCTATGACATGCAGACTAATTCTCTGCTGACATGAAGCCAGATTCTCTGTTACGGGACCTCTCTCCTCTGCCTGTGTGTGTGCTGGGCCTAAATATATGCCAATGGACTGTTGCAGTGGTGGCTGACGTGAAGCCTCATTCTCTGCTATGACATGCAGACTGATTCTCTGCTGACATGAAGCCAGATTCTCTGTTACGGGACCTCCCTCCTCTGCCTGGGTGCTGGGCCTAAATTTATGACAATGGACTGTTGCAGTGGTGGCTGACGTGAAGCCTGATTCTCTGCTATGACATGCAGACTGATTCTCTGCTGACATGAAGCCAGATTGTCTGTTACGGGACCTCTCTCCTCTGCCTGGGTGCTGGGCCTAAATATATGCCAATGGACTGTTGCAGTGGTGGCTGACGTGAAGCCTCATTCTCTGCTATGACATGCAGACTGATTCTCTGCTGACATGAAGCCAGATTCTCTGTTACGGGACCTCCCTCCTCTGCCTGGGTGCTGGGCCTAAATATATGCCAATGGACTGTTGCAGTGGTGGCTGACGTGAAGCCTCATTCTCTGCTATGACATGCAGACTGATTCTCTGCTGACATGAAGCCAGATTGTCTGTTACGGGACCTCTCTCCTCTGCCTGGGTGCTGGGCCTAAATATATGCCAATGGACTGTTGCAGTGGTGGCTGACGTGAAGCCTCATTCTCTGCTATGACATGCAGACTGATTCTCTGCTGACATGAAGCCAGATTCTCTGTTACGGGACCTCCCTCCTCTGCCTGGGTGCTGGGCCTAAATATATGCCAATGGACTGTTGCAGTGGTGGCTGACGTGAAGCCTCATTCTCTGCTATGACATGCAGACTGATTCTCTGCTGACATGAAGCCAGATTGTCTGTTACGGGACCTCTCTCCTCTGCCTGGGTGCTGGGCCTAAATATATGCCAATGGACTGTTGCAGTGGTGGCTGACGTGAAGCCTCATTCTCTGCTATGACATGCAGACTGATTCTCTGCTGACATGAAGCCAGATTCTCTGTTACGGGACCTCCCTCCTCTGCCTGGGTGCTGGGCCTAAATATATGCCAATGGACTGTTGCAGTGGTGGCTGACGTGAAGCCTCATTCTCTGCTATGACATGCAGACTGATTCTCTGCTGACATGAAGCCAGATTCTCTGTTACGGGACCTCTCTCCTCTGCCTGTGTGTGTGCTGGGCCTAAATATATGCCAATGGACTGTTGCAGTGGTGGCTGACGTGAAGCCTCATTCTCTGCTATGACATGCAGACTAATTCTCTGCTGACATGAAGACAGATTCTCTGTTACGGGACCTCTCTCCTCTGCCTGTGTGTGTGCTGGGCCTAAATATATGCCAATGGACTGTTGCAGTGGTGGCTGACGTGAAGCCTCATTCTCTGCTATGACATGCAGACTGATTCTCTGCTGACATGAAGCCAGATTCTCTGTTACGGGACCTCCCTCCTCTGCCTGGGTGCTGGGCCTAAATATATGCCAATGGACTGTTGCAGTGGTGGCTGACGTGAAGCCTCATTCTCTGCTATGACATGCAGACTGATTCTCTGCTGACATGAAGCCAGATTCTCTGTTACGGGACCTCTCTCCTCTGCCTGTGTGTGTGCTGGGCCTAAATATATGCCAATGGACTGTTGCAGTGGTGGCTGACGTGAAGCCTCATTCTCTGCTATGACATGCAGACTAATTCTCTGCTGACATGAAGACAGATTCTCTGTTACGGGACCTCCCTCCTCTGCCTGGGTGCTGGGCCTAAATATATGCCAATGGACTGTTGCAGTGGTGGCTGACGTGAAGCCTCATTCTCTGCTATGACATGCAGACTAATTCTCTGCTGACATGAAGACAGATTCTCTGTTACGGGACCTCTCTCCTCTGCCTGGGTGCTGGGCCTAAATTTATGAAAATGGACTCTTACAGTGGTGGGTGACGTGAAGCCAGATTCTCTGCTATGGGACCTCTCTCCAATTGATTTTGGTTAATTTTTATTTATTTAATTTTTATTTTAATTCATTTCCCTATCCACATTTGTTTGCAGGGGATTTACCTACATGTTGCTGCCTTTTGCAGCCCTCTAGCTCTTTCCTGGGCTGTTTTACAGCCTTTTTAGTGCCGAAAAGTTCGGGTCCCCATTGACTTCAATGGGGTTCGGGTTCGGGACGAAGTTCGGATCGGGTTCGGATCCCGAACCCGAACATTTCCGGGATGTTCGGCCGAACTTCTCGAACCCGAACATCCAGGTGTTCGCTCAACTCTAATCGGCAACACAAGCCTGATTACACAGGGAGCTGTACTACTAATAATCCTGCATCTTTCATTCTGAATGAAAGATGCAAATAAGCCAGCCAATGAACATTGGCTTGTTTATCGTTGATAGGCAGCGCAATTATACTGGCCAAGCGTTCCTAATTATTGCTCATTCCCTATAACATTGTTCTACAAAAATTAGGATGTTTTTTGCAATGGAGACAAGATTAAATAATTTTTTTGTGGTTGCTGAAATGGCATTGAAAATGCAAGCTTGATTCTTGTTCGGAAGTTGCAGAGGGAAGAAGAAAACAAATGCTTAAAAAAAGGAAAATTGAGAGCTGGTTGAAGGATACAGAAAAAGAAGTATGGATGACTTTCAATAGTGTGTCAACTGGTTTGTTAGGAAATGTCAAAGTCAAAATTTTCCATCAGTTTGTAGATGAACTTCTAACTGTATAAAAGAAAATGGGCTGCAGAATGTCCCTGAAGCTGCATATCCTATGTTCCCATTTACATATTTTCCCCATTAACCCACTATCCAACCTCCCATAGACTACAAATGTCTGTGTGGTTGGCGCATATCTCTGCAAGGAAGTTTTAAAATGTCCTTGCAGAGATCGCAGATGAATTTTAGCAGCTGCTCCCCAAAGATGGGCTAGCAGGCTCCCCATATGGAAGGAAAGGATGAGGGGGGGGTTCACCTTCGCCATTGCTCTGTACACAACATTGAACAAGGAATACCACCCAGCCAGCTTCTTCTGGATCCCAGACCCCGATAGTCACATGACTGTTGAGACCGGAGCATTTCCGCTTCCAGCTCCGGGCCCAGCGGTCATGTGACCGTTGGGGTCTGGGATCCAGAGGAGCTGGCTGAGTGGTATCAGACCCAGATCACCTCTTCAGTGAGGTTGTACAAGCATATACAACCTCTCTGGGGTCTGTATATTCTATGTAACTGGGGCAAATATGCTATTCCCAGTTATAGGAGAAATCAGAAATAAAAAAAAGAAGTAAAGTTAAGTATCCCCCACAGGTCTTGTATGGAAGGCACAAATTGTGAAATAATAAATAAATATATGAAAAAAATTACAGATTTTCCTTTTCATAAAAAAATACTAAAATAAAAAGTACATAAAAATTAAGCCCTATGTGTGCTCGAAAAAGGTGCAAAAAATATTTGCATACAGAAAAAAGTTATAGATTTGAAAGGCGCTGGTAAAAAATATGGAAAATGCACCTTATCAGAAAGGGCATGAATGGACTGGTCAGAAAGTGATTAATTGCAGTGTACTTAATGATGAACATGGGGAGTGTTCATCAGGATATTGCAGTCATTAAGTAGCTTAAAGGTGCATTTACATAGCCCGAGAATCAGTCAGATTATTGGCAGCGACCCTTCCTGCAAAACGCTCGTTCATTGGTTATCCTGTCGTTCATGCAAGCACCACCTATCATGGCTTTCTGGGCAGCAGATTGTGGATTTAGCAATAGTGATCCCTCATCCTCATACAGTGAATAAGATCGCTGCATTCCCAACAATCGGCTGCTCAGTTGGCCAGTGTAAATCTGTTCTTTTGACGGATCAAAAGAACGAAAAGCTAAATGTTGATGTGAACCCGGCCTAACCTATTTACTTTGCTGCTCTACAAAACACAAAGTAGAAGTTATAAGACATAACATTATAAGTCATAGAAAGAAAGGCATTTGTCACTTGTGCCACCATTATTGGCACATATGGACTCCACTGAGGGTAGATGTCTCCTTTTCAAGAAAGCACCAATCTGGGGTATATCAATTGACAGCTATACTATATGCAGGGTATTACAGTTTGCATGTAAACTTTTTTTGCTTTATCCTTACTTAGTTTCTGCTGTAATTTAGTTCTAGCACACTTACAAGTTCTGGCCGTCAATACGGCTTTGACAGTAGAGGGTAAAACAAACATTCATTAAACGTCAACATTCTTTTAAATTTCAAAGCTTGTCAGATCTCACAGCTTGTTCCTACCTGTAATCGAGAAGTAAAGATAAGTCTACTCTATTTTAAAGCATTTAAGTGGCTACATCGATTCGTTCTCTACTCCACAGACCCAGCTATCCCTGTCACAATATTCATTTTACGGAATTTAAATTTAAACCAGATATTTGTAACTTAACGATATGATTTCCTCAATAGGTTTCAATTATTTATGTATGAGGGTAGCCCCTAAATCCAGTGTATTACAAATTAGCCTGTACTTAGCTACATGTTCCTGTCATTGATACTGCACATTACTGAGAAAACGTTCAAAAACTTCAAAGGCCTGAAGCTGCAAACAAATATTTTGCCAAATATCTGATACTAGATATCTGTTATTCTAAAAAGACAAAACCCTCTGAAGAGTCCTGGTTTCAAGGGGAGTCTGTGCTTTCTTGGCCCCAAGTAAGGAAGACAGGAAGTGAGGCATTTGATATTACAACAATATTTAGATAAGTGTGAGACATCTTTTCTCCCGGAATATTCTGAGTGAACTGTGTCCAAGTCTGGCTTTGGTTAACTTCACATTCTCTTCATCTTCCCTGCTTGATACTTAATGAGGGCATTACTTTTATAAAGGGAAATATACTATACTTGCTTGTGGGAAGAAGTCACACAAAGATGAGGAGATCTGTTTTACTAGGGACTACTTATTTCTCAGCCTTTCCCAATAATGTCTAAGGCTACTTTCACACTAGCATTAAAATCATCTGGCAGGCTGTTGCAACAGAGGAAAGGGCAAGCAGTTTCTGGCTATGCCGGGTACGATGATCTCTGGCAGGCTGTTCCTCTGCCGCAACAGCCTACAGATGATTGTAATGCTAATGTAAAGTTAGAAAATAGACAAAACTTTACACATTTGTTTTATTAAAAGACAAATGTACAGTAATATCAAAGATGACTTTAAATCAGGTATTAAATTACCAAGAAACATACTATGAAAGTATATTTTACTTTAAGGGGCACGTGTCATCAAATTCATTCAAGACGCAGCATATTACTGGGGCAGGTGCACTTTCCTATTAGCCCAAAGTGATTTAAAAATAGTGGGAGAGATTTATCAAACTGGTATAAAGTAGAACTGGTTTAGTTGCCCAAAGCAGCCAATAAGATTCCACCTTTCATTTTCAAAAGTAGCTGTGAGCAATGAAAGGTGGAATCTTATTGGTTTCTATTAGCAACTAAGCCAGTTCTACTGTACACCAGTTTAATAAATCTCCTTCAGGGTGCTGTTTGGATAAAAGGAGCTATCAAAGTATATGGCAGAATGATAACTAAAAGTCTGGTGTGCTTATGAGGGGAGTATTTCTCCCAGCTCCCTATATAGTTTTCTTTGCTCCTATTAGCCAAATAGAACAATCGTTTTGCACCTTTTGAGCTAATACATACAATGTAATGCATTGCGTGCCTTGTAGGTTGGCTGCAATGGATAGAAACACTTGCTGCTGAGTTTCTACCTATATTTCCAACTCTGTATGAGTTATTTTCCCCTCACTCTTGTAAGAAACAACATTTTTCTAAATTAGACAAACCTTTTATAGTATGACTCAAGAGCCACTGATTCCTAACAAGTGAGAAACGTAAGAGTAAGTAAGAAAATCAAGAACAGAAGCAACCTGAAGAATTGCATATTTTGCATAGTAAGGAAGAATATGCAGAGACATGTAGATCTTCTCTGCTATCACTTGATAGGAATCTGGTTAATCCAACCGGTTAATCCAACCCTCCTCACGTTTCTTCTCTGCCTTTCCCCTTTGCTAATCCCTCCACTGGATATCCGCTGCCCAGTATATTCAGTTAAAAATACTATTAAAGACATACAGTACAAGGCTATCCTTAACTGGTTCCTTACATTTGAAACCTAATTTCCCAATACCTCCCCACAAATAATCTCCCACCCTCTAATACCACTATTGCTTTTCTCTTATCCGCTCCTCACACATTGATGTACAAGATTTCTCCCATGCATTCCTGAAATTATGGACCTCTCTCCTCCATGATATCAGAATACTCTCTCTTATACTCTTCCATATATGTGCCTACTTTTAAAAAGTTTGAGTCATTATCAGGGAATGTAGAATAACTACTCATGTCACAAGAAGTGGAGCAAATGTTTTCTTCTTGAAGCAACAATGGTGTCAATTTATATTCTTGTAATAACTGTAGTACTGCATGTAGAAAAGTAAGTGATGACCAACAATGTTGAACGCAGTAGATATAAATGAAAAAATATGCCTCATAATCCATAATGTAAAAATTAAGGTTTATGGAGGCCAGACAAGACCTCAATTGACCAAATTCTTTACCATCCTGCATATCTGTCTCATGCCATTTAAAACTCATAAAAGCTTGTTCCAGATGATTACTTAGAAAATAACTACAGATAAACATATGAAAGGGAGGAGAAAAAAAAAACATATCCAAGAGGACAGAGGCTGGGCTTCATAAAAGGACAGAATATGACACATCCTCCATCTCCAAGCAAATAAAAAAGCCATCAGCTCATAACAAGGCGATGATAAAAGGTGCTGAGGCCAGTAAGATTAAGACTTTGTAATAAGGTTCGGGCGCCAAAACTGACAGCCTTTTTCTTTTTTATTTATCATGTCTTCACATTGGGGTGAAAAGCCATGGCTCCATCCCATTGCTGGCTACAATTTATTGCAGCTCCATTATTAGTAGATTGCAGTGAAATGGGGTAGAGGAGGGATGGGTTTCTGAAGATGTTGCGATGGCCTCCTACATTATGCTCTTGACAGGTTTGTCAGCTCTTTGCAGCAAGCCCTGTAAAGCACTTTAATATCATTAGCACTATTTTCTTAATGTGTCTGCTCTCCGAACTCTCAAAAAATATCATACATCATATGCAAGACATTGCTTTCTCCGCCATACCACAACATAGTGATTTCACTGCGAGATGCCGGCCTTGGGTTTTTAATCATCATAAAGTGATCATTTAATTTTATTGATTAAGAGATAAAATGAATAAATATAATGTTTTTGGATGGACAATATTTTATGATAGAAACCACCTTCTATCATTATGCCCATCTGTTGATGAGATGTAAATGTTATTTTTATTTTAACTGATTTAAGGGCTTCAGATAAGTGATCTCTCTGATTTCAGAAAATTATTGTGCTGGTTTTCTTAGCTTTACTTTAGGAGACCTTCTTTTTTCATTATACACTAGATCAGATTTCCATTTGGGAGTTTAACAAATGGAAAATACATTGCTTCTCATCGGGATGTACTTAAAGTACCTATTCTGTAGATGCTATGTTCTTTGAACATATTCTAAAATGGTATGATGAAACAATAGGATAAAAAGTGGTATCAAAATGTGTGGATACTTAAAGCATGCACATCTTCTTAAAGGGAACCTGTCATCAGTTTTTCCACCCATTTTAGTACCAATTAAGACATCATTACCATCATGAAAATAAATATTCCATTACATCAGGATTCTGTCCTTCACAATATTTTAAAAGCAGGCATCCATTTTATATATTTTTTTTTTTAAATCCCGCTCCCTTTGCAATATTTTATCACCAAGCCAGTATACAGTCGTGGCCAAAAGTTTTGAGAATTACATAAATATTGGAAATTGGAAAAGTTGCTGCTTAAGTTTTTATAATAGCAATTTGCATATACTCCAGAATGTTATGAAGAGTGATCAGATGAATTGCATAGTCCTTCTTTGCCATGAAAATTAACTTAATCCCCAAAAAACCTTTCCACTGCATTTCATTGCTGTCATTAAAGGACCTGCTGAGATCATTTCAGTAATCGTCTTGTTAACTCAGGTGAGAATGTTGACGAGGACAAGGCTGGAGATCATTATGTCAGGCTGATTGGGTTAAAATGGCAGACTTGACCTGTTAAAAGGAGGGTGATGCTTGAAATCATTGTTCTTCCATTGTTAACCATGGTGACCTGCAATGAAACGTGTGCAGCCATCATTGCGTTGCATAAAAATGGCTTCACAGGCAAGGATATTGTGGCTACTAAGATTTCACCTCAATCAACAATTTATAGGATCATCAAGAACTTCAAGGAAAGAGGTTCAATTCTTGTTAAGAAGGCTTCAGGGCATCCAAGAAAGTCCAGCAAGCGCCAGGATCGTCTCCTAAAGAGGATTCAGCTGTGGGATCAGAGTGCCACCAGTGCAGAACTTGCTCAGGAATGGCAGCAGGCAGGTGTGAGCGCATCTGCACACACAGTGAGGCGAAGACTTTTGGAAGATGGCCTGGTGTCAAGAAGGGCAGCAAAGAAGCCACTTCTCTCCAAAAAAAAACATCAGGGACAGATTGATCTTCTGCAGAAAATATGGTGAATGGACTGCTGAGGACTGGGGCAAAGTCATATTCTCTGATGAAGCCTCTTTCCGATTGTTTGGGGCATCAGGAAAAAGGCTTGTCCGGAGAAGAAAAGGTGAGCGCTACCATCAGTTCTGTGTCATGCCAACAGTAAAGCATCCTGAGACCATTCATGTGTGGGGTTGCTTCTCATCCAAGGGAGTGGGCTCACTCACAATTATGCCCAAAAACACAGTCATGAATAAAGAATGGTACCAAAACACCCTCCAACAGCAACTTCTTCCAACAATCCAACAACAGTTTGGTGAAGAACAATGCATTTTCCAGCACGATGGAGCACCGTGCCATAAGGCAAAAGTGATAACTAAGTGGCTCGGGGACCAAAACATTGACATTTTGGGTCCATGGCCTGGAAACTCCCCAGATCTTAATCCCATTGAGAACTTGTGGTCAATCCTCAAGAGGCGGGTGGACAAACAAAAACCCACTAATTCTGACAAACTCCAAGAAGTGATTATGAAAGAATGGGTTGCTATCAGTCAGGAATTGGCCCAGAAGTTGATTGAGAGCATGCCCAGTCGAATTGCAGAGGTCCTGAAAAAGAAGGGCCAACACTGCAAATACTGACTCTTTGCATAAATGTCATATAATTGTCGATAAAAGCCTTTGAAACGTATGAAGTACGTGTAATTATATCTCACTACATCACAGAAACAAATGAAACAAAGATCTAAAAGCAGTTTAGCAGCAAACTTTGTGAAAACAAATATTCTCAAAACTTTTGGCCACGACTGTAGAACCATATCATGCTCAGAACAAATTTGGCTAAACCAAAATGGAAATGATAAATGTGGATTATCATAAAATGAGCATTATGCAAATCTATCTAACAATCAACCTTTACGTCACATCAAAACATTTATCACTTGCAAGACCTTATGCAGTGTCCCCGCTGGGGACACTGCATAAGGTCTTTGTATGGAGTGGGAGGTTCCGTAGTGGCAGACAGAGCTGGTTCCATCCCTTCCTCTCTATGAGGAAGCGAGTTAGCCCATTGTGACCTGCAGACAAGTAAATATCTAGGAGCTGTGTTAGGCATGGAGATACCCTATGGATTGCAGTGACAATTTACCCTATGGATTGCAGTGACAATTTATATACCAGCCCTTGAAGAAAGCAGATCTTACAGAATATATGGCAGATACAAAAGAGTATTGCAGAACATTTTGTCGGAGAAAGGTAATGCACCTATATTGAGGCTATTGACATTTCTGCAAGTAGTGGGATTAATAAGCTTCAGGCTTCCCATTGTGTTGAAAGTACAGAAAGCATCCACTGTTCAGAGACTGTACTCCACTGAAAATATTGGGATATCTAAATATACCTAGAGATAGAGACAGTGCACCACTTAGGCTGAGAAAGAAAGTGTTTACATGGTTTAAGAACAGACCTCATGTATATTTATTAAGGTTTTTCTCTAAAAGTTTTTTTTTTTTTTTTTTAGGAACTGGAAAGGTGGGATGCAAACCTAGGTTATCTTTGTGCTGAAGTGGAGTTCCTATGATCTTTACCTTGTTTTTGGATCATAGGATTTAAAAGACAACGCTTGCTGCATTCGAGCATGCTATGAATAAGAATCGGATCTAATCCGAGACACGTAAAAAAAAAATTCCTATGGATGCACCCTCACTTTTTTTATTTTTATTTTAATTCATGTTGAAAAAAAGTACTAAGATTTTAGTGCTGGAGAACACACTTTTGGTATTACCATCAGCTTGTTTGTGATGAAACCAAGGGCATAGCACTTTAGAACTTTTAAAGGTGTGCCTAGGGCTACTTTCACATCAGCATTTTGGTTTTCCACTTTTAAGATCCAGCAGAGGATCTCAAAACTGGGCCAAAACGGTTCTATTTAGGGCCAATGTATTGTGAATGGGCTATGCTCTGTCAGGATGCATCAGTATGCATTCCGCTCTGGTATGTTCAGTCATCAAAACTGAACAAACCAGATCCATCACTAAAAACAATGTAATGCCTCATGCACATGGCCGTTGTTTGGGTCCGCATCCGAGCCACCATTTTTGAGGCTCGGATGCGGACCCATTCGCTTCAATGGGGCTGCAAAAGATGCGGACAGCACCGTTCCGTGGCCCCGCAAAAAAAATATAGCATGTCCTATTCTTGTCCGTTTTGCAGACAAGAATAGGCATGTCTACAATGGGCTGCCCCTTACGTTCCGCAAATTGCTTCCGTTTCCGGTCAGCTTCTGTTTTTTGCGGAACCACGGTTTGCGAACTGCAAAAAACTGCATGGTCGTGTGCATGTAGCCTATGTCAATGGTGCTGCATCCGTTTTTCTCAGAGCCTAAAAAAACATATCCGTCACCCATTGACTTACATTGTTTTTAGTGACAAATCTCGTTAGTTATATTTCGATTTAACACAACCGTATCCTAACGGAACGGATGCATCCTGATGTGTTAAATAAAACGGAACCATTTTCATCTGGTTTTGAGATCTTCTGCCGGATCTCAAAACCTAAAACCAAAGCGCAGATGTGAAAGTAGCCTAATTTTGATGCTCCATAGAGGAAATGACTGTGGCAGATCTGCAATGTATTAGAGTAGCAGTAAAGTGGTTGAGATTTAAACAAATCTCATCCACATGCAGCATAATAAATCCAAACTGGAAATTGACCAGGCATGAATTTAACATCGACAGCATGTCAATTTATGCTGCTGATCTCTACTGCAAATTTCATCCTTTGTAATGCATAGAGTAAATCCACAGCAGAAAATCCATCCCATGTAGCCATACCCTGAAACAGAATTCCATCCGCGTCCTTACTAATATCATCGAGTTAACTTTTTTGCAGAAAGAGAATTGAAAAAATTATGATTATGCCAAAAGCATATCTGGGTTATATGGGTGGTGTTCAAGCCATGTGGGGCAGGGTTGCCAACCGTCCAGAAATTTCTGGACAGTCTGTAAAAATAAGCAACTTTTTTTTCTGTGTCTGAGGGAAAAAAATTGATATATCAGATTTTTTTGATCTGAGTAGATTATTTTGGTGCTTATTATCATAATTTTACAGCACACAGTAAATGCTGGTAATGTATAGTGCCTTACAAAAGTACTGACCCCCTTGACTTTTTTCGTGTTTGTTACATTACACCCTTAAATTCAATGTTTTGTTAATCTGAATTTTATGTGATGGATCAGAACACAATAGTATAAGTTGGTTAAGTGAAACGAGAAAAATATATAAATAAAACTATTGTTTAGAAATAGAAAACAGAAAATTGGCATGTGCGTATGTATTCACCCCCTTTGTTAGCTCTGGTGCAACCAATTACCTTCAGAAGTCACATAATTAGTGAAATGATGTCCACCTGTGTGCATTCTCAGTGTCACATGATCTGTCATTACATATACCCACCTTTTATGAAAGGCCCCAGAGGCTGCAACACCAAAGCAAGAGGCATCACTAACCAAAGACTGCCATGAAGACCAAGGAACTCTCCAAACAAACAGATCTATCATAATCAAATGGAAAGAACATGGCACAACAGCAATCCCGCCAAGAGACGGCTGCTCACCAAAACTCACGGACCGGGCAAGGAGGGCATTATTAAGAGAGGCAGCACAGAGACCTGAGGTAACCCTGGAGAAGCTTCAGAGTTCCACAGCAGAGACTGGAGTAACTGTACATAGGACAGCAATAAGCCGTACGCTCCACAGAGTTGGGCTTTAAGGCAGAGTGGCCAGAAGAAAGCCATTACTTTCAGCTAAAAACAAAAAAGCATGTTGTGAGTTTGCGAAACAGCATGTGGGAGACTCCCAAAATGTATGGAGGAAGGTGCTCTTGTCTGGCGAGACTAAAATTGAACTTTTCGGCCATAAAAGAAAACGCTATGTCTGGCACACATCACATCACATCACCCAAAGAACACCATCCCCACAGCGAAACATGTGGGTGGTGGCAGCATCATGCCTGTGGGGATGTTTTTCAGCAGCCGGGACTGGGAAACTGGTCAGAGGTGAGGGAAAGATGGATGGTGCTAAATGCAGGGATATTCTTGAGCAAAACCTGTACCACTCTGTGCGTGATTTGAGGCTAGGACGGAGGTTCACCTTCCAGCAGGACAATGACCCCAAACACACTGCTAAAGCAACACGAGTGGTTTAAGGGGAAACATGTAAATGTGTTGGAATGGCCTAGTCAAAGCCCAGATCTCAATCCAATAGAAAATCTGTGGTCAGACTTAAATATTGCTGTTCACAAGTGCAAACCATCCAACTTGAAGGAGCTGGAGCAGTTTGAAAGGAGGAATGGGCAAAAATCCCAGTGGTAAGATGTTGCAAGCTCATAGAGACTTGGAGCTGTGATTGCCGCAAAAGGTGGCTCTACAAAGTATTGACTTTAGGGGGGTGAATAGTTATGCACATTGACTTTTTCTGTTATTTTGTCCTATTTGTTGTTTGCTTGACAATAATAAAAAAAAAACAAAAAAACCATCTTTAAAGTTGTGGGCATGTTCTGTAAATTAAATGATGCAAATCCTCAAACAATCCATGTTAATTCCAGGTTGTGAGGCACCAAAATACAAAAAAAGTCAAGGGGGTGAATACTTTTGCAATGCACTGTATTACTTATTATCTATATCTTTAATTATGGTTTTCAAATTTGTCCCAAAAAATGTTGGCAGTCGGTGATTTGGGGATAAGTTGTCCAGAAAAAGGGTTTGGCAACCCTGATGCGGGATCATGGAGTCATCATTAGACTCATGACCATTCTTTGTGATCAACATTTCTCTGGCCATCTGAAGTAAGCTCTAGTGCCCTGAAATCCTGGGTAGAGTTGAGCGAACCCGAACTCTGACTTTTTTTTACTGAAGTTCGGGTTTCGGGTTTGGTGTTCGGGTGATTTTCTTATTTTCTGTTATAACATGGTTATACCGGAAAATAATAGCATTCTTAAAACAGAATGCTAAATAAAATGTCTATTGAGGGGTGAAAAAACAAACAAAAAAACTCACCTCATCCACTTGAGTGCTCAGCCGGTATCTTCTTTTCTTCAGGACCTGCAAAAGGACCTGCGGTGATGTCACCGTGCTCACAACTGGTCACTGAAGGTCTTTTTGCAGGTTCTGAAGAAAAGAAGATACCGGCTGAGCAATCAAGTGGATGAGGTGAGGTTTTTTGTTTGTTTTTTTACCCCTCAATAGACATTTTATTTAGCATTCTGTTTTAGATAACCATGTTATATCGGAAAATAATAAAGTGAAGTTCAGGTCCCCATTGACTTAAACTTTGACCTAAAGTTTGGCCAAACTTCGACGGGTTCGCTCAACCCTAATCTTGGGCATAGGTCGCATATGCAGGTAGCTGATGAAGCTGAGGTGTATACATCTCTGCTCACTGGGCATGCATGGAGTGTACTTGTGAAAAAAGCATAATTCCCTATGCTTGAGATTTTAGAGCAGTTAGTGAAGATGTCAGACATCTTCTGGCATGATTACAGTGTGTGCTGTTTATAAAGTTGTTTTCAAGTCCTTTGATAGCCTATCCTCAGGATAAGCCATCAATATCAGATTGTCAGGGATTCGAAACCCCACACCCCTGCTGATGAGCTGTTCTGCAGTAGCTGGTTAATGCTGCACTGCTCCCATTCATTATAATGGGAGCAGTGCTGCAGTAATCAGCTCCATCCAATGCACACTGGATGGAGCTGTGTAGTTCCAGCGATGACTTTCTCCACCAGAGTTACCGCAGAACAGTTAATCAGTAGGGGTGTAGGTGTCAGACTCCCACCAATCAGATATTGTTAGACTATGCTGAAGATAGGCCATCAATATTAAAAAAACAGAAAGGTTATGTTACTGTTTAAAAGTCCAACCAAAAGTGGGGTGCAATTCAAAGAGCACCTCTCTCTTAGCACTTAGCGCTTAGCAAGTCCCTAATGGATCGCAATACACCATTAACTGTGAGTTATGAGAATCATTATCACAATCCGTTATGCGAGATCTAGTGTAAAATGCAATGGTGTGCAAAATACACCGCTGTGTGACCGTTACGTCTAAGAACAAACTGAATACATGTGGTGTGGATATGTATTCCACTACTGTGGGCATAGTCAAAGCCATCTATAGTATGAACATAGAGAGACTATGTATTTGGTTGTCTCATAAATGAATTGCAAGGGTACAAGACTGCGTATAATTAATAAAGTAAACATTTGAGGGAGTGCTCAGAGACACTTCTGTCAGAAAAGGGATATTTTTATTAAAATCAATATTCATAAAAAAACATTTATTTTTATTTTTAGAATTTTTGGCTGGTTTTCCTTTTCATTTTGGCAGTACCATGCCACTGAGAATGAAACCCAAAATATTGTACTTCTGTAGCACAGAGAGATAAACTGTTATATAGATAGAGATCCCATTGTTATTTTACTGCTGCTGCAAGGGTAAGATGTTATCTGTTAGTATAATATTAGATGCAGAGTTGGGATAACAAGTATGACTGGTCTAGTAGTAATCTCTTGGCCTACAGAAGAACATGGCACCTTTTAGTGTATGAGGCTCCTATTGAGTCACTCATCTCCTTTTCTTCTCTTGCCACAGTGAATCATCTAAGTGAGAAAGTTACTAGAGGCTGTTTATTGTGCGAATTGTCCAAACAAAGGAGGAATTTAGAGAATCAGGACAGAAAGTAGAAGACGGGGAGTGACTTCAAAACATTATATCTGGAAAACCGTTCACCAGTTTGTTGTACAAAAAAATACAGAGCATATTCATATAATATAATACATACCATATTATACATAAAACATGTAATATGAATATTCCTATAATGTGATGCATAATCATATAAGCTTTGTCCCTTTGAAAGTGTTGACACTTGATTTTTACATTATAAAATGACATATAAATGTAGTTGGAACACTATAATTTTATTTGGTCAGGAATCACAAATGGTTCTCAACCCCCCGCATGTAGCCGATGATACTAACATGCTCTACCAGCAGCAATGATGTCGTCACTTTAATAAAACTTGCTACCAGACTTGTTTAAACCAAATCCCTGCTGACTGACAAGCACCAGTCTACAGCTGCTGACCATTTTACCTACTGGTATGTGGTAACAGATGCCCTTGAAATATCCTAATTAGAATTTTGGATGGGTTTCCCATTTGGTGCATTCTTTCTCAGAAGGAGCAAGGTTCCCGTATTATACTGTTTGTCTACCTCTATTGCTATGCCAATTACTTTTGCTTTGGGGAAGATAAAGAACATACTGCATGTCCTGGAATGTCAGATAAGTAAGCAGCAGCAATGTCCAGGGTGGTAATCACAGATCCATGTGAATGCGAGAAACAGAACATATTATGCAGCTAATTGGCAAAGCAAAGTAGTTCTATAAACAGAAATGACCTGCTCATAATTTACTGATGGATAACACATGGATGTTCTATGTCTGCTTGGAAGAAGCTACTGTGACATTTGTAAATATCTGACCTTGGTATTTCTCTGGCGTCTGAGAAATATATAATTCAAAGTCACAAAAAATCCAGTTCAACTAAATGATAGAAACTAATGAGCTGAGATTATGGGTTTCTCTTGGACCATCACTTAACTAGTTGAAGACTGAGACATTTAATACCCCAGCACATGCATTTCTGAAAAACGTAACTTTTTGTTTTTGCTTGGAGCAGGAAGCGGATTTGCAGATGGAGAACGCAGGGATGGTAAAAACCCATCTCTGTCTTCTCTATGGGGAGCCTGGCTATAACAGACAACTAGCCTCCCACTCTCACAGCTGCACAATCTTCATGCAGCTGCTAACTCTGCAAATACTCAGAAATGTCCTTGAAGAGTTAAATATGGACCACCTGGACATATATAATCTACGGGAGGCCTGCAACTGGTTGAACAACACAGACTAACAAGAAGTACCCTTACTCCTGAAATATTCCATGAACATTATACATTGGCAAGGGCATTAAGAGATGGAGTTAAGAGCGGGTAAGGAAAGGAAGCCTACCTTCCATTTGATTGGGTCCTACATTTAGCATACAGGATTGAAGTGTGCCCACAAATATAAGCATTACGTTTGTGCTATTATATGCCTATACTGCTACATAGTACTGCCATATAACTGCAGTATCTATTTTGGGCATTGTCATCCATTGAAAGTATGGAAGGTATGCTTTTCAACATACAGTAGTTACAAGAAAGTATCAAATACATACCAGCCAAACATATTGGTTGTCAAAAGCATGCTTTTCTGGTATGGTTGGCTATTGAAGTATATGAACATTTACACCTAAATTACATAAGAATCTCCCAAAGTATACAGAACATAAATATACTGTATTTTTCACTCCATAAGATACATCGGGCCATAAGAAACACCTAGGATATAGAGGAGACAAATAAGAAAAAAAAAAAAAATTCACCAGACTTAAGATCAGACATGCAATGTCTGTGTGTAGCATGCACAGACAGGATAAGTGTAGCCCTAAATCTCTCCGGACCCACTATTCCTCCCTACTTTCATGGTCATCCTATGCGGTGACCCCATAACTGGTCAATGGTCCCTATATTACTGATGTGATGGAGCGACACACAAACAGGGAATAAACAAACACAATAAGGCCCCTTGTAGACGAGCGTGTCCGGATTAGGTCCGGATGCGTCCCGGTGCATTGCAGCAAACCAGGGAGAGTAGGAACGCAATTGCAGTCAGTTTTGACTGTGATTGCCTTCCGATGTTCCGTTTTTATCTATTTTTATTAATGTTTTTTGCATGCGCGTGATAAAAAACTGACTGTGGTACCCAGACCCGAACTTCTTCACAGAAGTTCAGGTTTGGGTTAGTTGTTGTGTAGATTGTATTATTTCCCCTTATAACATAGTTATAAGGGAAAATAATAGCATTCTGAATACAGAATGCAAAGTACAATAGGGCTGGAGGGGTTAAAAAAATAAAATACAATTTTAACTCACCTTAATCCACATGTTTGCGTAGCCGGCATCTCTTCTGTCTTGTTCTGTGACGAATAGGACCTTTGATGATGTCACTATGCTCATCACATGGTCCGTCACATGATCTATCACTATGGTGATGGATCATGTGATGGACCATGTGATGAACGTAGCGAAGTCATCAAAGGTCCTATTCTTCACAAAAGAAAACAGAAGAGATGCTGGCTGTGCGAACAAGTGGATTAAGGTGAGTTAAATTTTTTATTTATTTTTTTAACCCTCCAGTGCTATTGTACTATGCACAATGTATTCAGAATGCTATTATTTTCCCTTATAACCATGTTATAAGGTAAAATAATAATGATCCCGATAGTCACCTAGCAACCGTGCGTGAAAATCGCACTGCATCCGCACTTGCTTGCGGATGCTTGTGATTTTCACGCAACCCCATTCATTTCTATGGGGCCTGCGTTACGTGAAAAACGCACAAAGAGGAGCATGCTGCAATTTTCACGCAATGCGCAAGTGATGCGTGAACATCACCGCTCATGTGCAAAGCCCCATAGAAATTAATGGGTCCGGATTCAGTGCGGGTGCAATGTGTTCACCTCACACATTGCACCCGCACAGAAAACTCGCCCGTGTGAAGGGGGCCTAAGAGTAGTCAGTCAACAAAGTGCCAAGAACGACAAAAGCAAACGAGAGAGCCAGACACTCCAGAAGTCAAAAACCAGGAGAGCAATACCAGAAGCCAGAAAATGTAGTCACAATGCCAGATACAGCCAAAGTAAAGGCAAAACCACCATAACACATCACCGGCACCTGCACCTGCACCAACAGGAGCTAGACGTATATAGAGAGCTAGGAATGATCTCCAGCTGGCCTTCCTACACTCCAGGCGGGGCTGTGAGCTGAAGGAGCTGATGCCCTAATGCTCCTACATTCTCCTTCATTGGCCCAAGGCTGAGAAAGCTGCATCACAATGTAGTTTCACCTGGCAACCAAACAACAATGGTGCATTGAGGCAGCGCCAGCCAGGGGAACCATGACACGCAATGTTCCTCAGACCTCAAATAAGACCCCCAGTATTCATCAAACCTCAGATCAGACCCCCAATCTTCATAAGACCTCATAACAGACCCTCAATCTTCATCAGACCCCAGAATCAGACCCTCAATCCTCCTCAGGCCTCAGTTAAGAGCCCCAAATCATACCCCCATTGATCTGATATAAGATGAGACCCCCAAATCAGATCCACATTCCTAATCAGATCTCAGATCAGGCCCCAAATCAGATCCCCATTTCTTATTAGATCTCAGATCAGACCTCAAATCAGAAATAGAAAAAATAAATTAACTTTCCTTGCTACAGTGCGCTCTTCCTGCACTCACCGCTCCCTAGTGTTCTCTCAGCGCCACGCTGCACTGTGATTTGACATCACACAGTGTCAGCTCATGTTGCATTGACTGTAGTCAGTCAGGTTATAGCACAGCAGATGCCTGAGAGTAGACCAGGGAGTGGTTATACAGCCTGCACTGGGAGCATTTCCATAATGATTGTGGGGATTTGCTCTGGTAGACAGGCTTGCGGACGCAGTATAGAGGCAACAACAACGTCTTCAACTTAAACAGTTCAGTGTTTTATTCACACATAAGTAAAGTGACAACAAAAATTCAGTTTCAAGGAAAAAAACGGTCACCTTGAGTCTGGTGTTTGTTCACACCAGGCAGCAACACATAAGTCCGTGGGTGAAACAGAAGTCCACGTGCTTTCATCCAAACACGATAGCAGGCCTTAATCCCGGCCCAAACTCTCAGGCTCCAACACAAAGACTGGCAAAGCTCCACTGTCAGCTGGAGGATAATCCACACAGCTGAGACTGCTGGCTGGGTTTTATATCCCTAACCAAAACCCGGCCTGGAACGTGGGGAACAGCCACCCACCCTGCACTTTGGCTGCTTCCAGTAAGGCTACATTCACACGACATTGCGTGCTGTCCGCATCTTTTGCGGCCCCATTGAACTGAATGGGTCCGCACCCGTTACGCAAAATTGCAGAATGGATGCAGAGCCAAACATACGGTCATGTGAATGTAGCCTAAGAGTCGTCCCGGATCAGCTTTACAGCCACACTAAATAACCAATAGTGTCAGTCAGCACTAGCTGCCGCTGACACTTAAAATTACCGGCTCTTACCTCACCGGGGCCAGGAACCTCGGTGACACATATCTTCTATCAATAACAGCCCCTAGCACTATCCTACATGATGCACTGCCATTTTCCCTCACTTGTGGGGGAAAATATGTCTTATGGAGTGAAAGATACGGTACATGTACTGTTTTATTGACTGTATTTGTATTCTTTTTAATAATTTTACTATATTATCTAATAATTTTGTCACATAGTACAGTAAATTGTTGCAAAAATAAACAATATTACAGGTAATGGTATATATATAGGGTATTTTACTCCACTGAAACCAATGACTGGTATCAGCAGTGATGTGTCCTCACATGCCACTTGTAATTGACAACATATTTCATAGATACACATGCTGATAGATATAGTCACATTAAGCCCAATGGAAGCTTTGAAAGCTAAAGTATAAAATAAAGAAAAGCACAAATTGGATTTAAAGACAACGCCCTACTTCAACCCTGATCATAATTCTGTTGCATGTTTTTCTCACAGACAAAAGTATGTTTTTTGACTATTTTAACCCAGTTTCCAGCTGTCTTATTGCCTGCAGAAATTTTGTTCTGGTCTCTCATGGCAGGAGGTGGCATCATTACCAGCTGCAGAAGAGGAAGAGCCCCACTGTAGGGAGGGAGATACTGTAGATGACTATATGGCAATTATTTTATGTCATCTGCAGGGGGGAGCAAACGGCCTGGAGAATGACATTGACAGATCACACAGGATTATGCAGCTCTGTTGTTGTCACCTGATCCATGCCTGGACTGTTGCTATGCAACAGTAATGCCAGTCCAGCAGATATGTTATCACATGGAAAGACTAAAAAAAACAGCTTTATCATTTTCAGTGATAGTTTGTATACAATGTAAATGGAACATCTTCAGAACCTTTCATTTTTTTTCTCATTTTCTTATGTTTTGGCCTTATGCTAAAGTTAAACAAAAATATCAAGTTTTTCCACATCAATCTGCACTCAATGCCCCATAATGACAAAGTGAAAACAAAATGTTTAAAATCTTTGCTAATTTAGTGAAAAGGGAAAACGAAAACCTTGCATTGACGTTTCAAACCGTTTACTTAGTTGAAACATCTTTGACAGAGATTACAGCCTCCAGTCTTCTTGAGTCATTGGCAGTGATTACAGTCTTCAGTCTTTGGTATGATGCCACAATGTTTACACAACTGAATTTGGGGTTTCCATTCTTCTCTGCAGATCCTCCCAAGCTCTGTCAGGTTGGATGGGGACCATTGATGGACAGCCATTTGCAGGTCTCTCAAGAGATGTTCAATTGGGTTTAAGACACGGCTCTGGCTGGGGCACTCAAGAACATTCAAAGAGTTGTCCCTAAGCCACCTCTGTGTTGTCTGTTGTCTGTGTGCTTAGAGTCATTGTCTTGTTGGAAGGTGACCCCCCCCCCCCCCCCCGCATTCTGAGCTCCCTAACACTTTGGATCCGATTTTAATCAAGAATATCTCTGTAATTTGCTCCATTCAGCTTTCTCTCAACTCTGACCAGTCTCCCTGTCCCAAGCGCTAAATAACACACCCACAACATGATGCTGCCACCACCATGCGTCACTGTAGAGAAGGTGATGAGCTTGGTTCCACTAGACGTGACACTGAGAATTGAGGCCAAAAAATCTTGGTTTAGAGTAGAGAAACTTGTTTACCAAGGCTCTTCTTCGATTACTTACTTTGTAGGGGTGAACAGCTCTACGGATGGTCCTTGTTGTTCAAAACTTCTTCCGTTTAAAAATTATGGAAGCCACTCTGCTCTTGGGCACTCTCAGTGCAGCAGAAACTTTTTGTCCTTTTCTACAGATCTGTGTCTCCACACAATCCTGTTTCTTAGCTCTACAAGCAGTTCTTTCCGCCTCATAGCTTGGTTTTTGCTCTGATATTTATTTTAGGAAGGAACAAGGAGCCGTCATTGATGGTCAGTATGTGTCACCAAGGTTCCTGGCCTAGGTGAGGTAAGAGACTTTTTTTCCCCCTGAAGTGTTATTATTGCAGATTGCAGTCTGACACTTCAGCTGTTTAGTATGGCTGCAAAGCTCATCCGGGACGGCTCTTACTGGGAGTAGCCAAAGTGCTTGGTGGGTGGCTACTCCCCACATTCCAGGCCGGGTCTTAGCAGGCTTATAAAAGCAGTCAGCACTGTCAGGTGGTGTGGATTTTCCTCCATCTGACAGTGAAGCTGTGGAGTCCTCTAGGCTTAAGATTGCAAACAGGCATGCAGGCCACCTGTAAGCCTACCAGTGAACTATTCTGTGGCTGAGCATTCAGCCAGGTGTGAAGCAACACCTAGGATTCCAGGTGAACATTGTTTTGTTTTTGCTGTGTGTGAACAAGCACTTAGACTATTATGTGTTGCTGAGAGTGAATAAAACACTGAAGTTTAATTTTACAACCTGGTTCCTTGCCTCTATACTGCGTCCGCTAAACCTGTCTACCAGAGCAAATCCCCACAATTGGTGGCTTGGAGCGGGCACACACAGTAAGACTGGCCTGAAGGATGAAAAGTTTTAGCTTTTTTTCCGGGCACAGATGTATGTCCTATATCAATCCGGCGAGGTTACGACCCTGACAAAATAGAGGCGGTTGTGAAAGCCCTCATGGAGGCTAACTTGAAGCAGCAGGAGGATAACAAGCAGCAGCAGGAAACCAACCAGCTGCTATTACAGCATTTGATGGCGTTACAAGCGGCATGAGGGTCCCAGAATGTCCACGATGTCCAGAAAGTTGTCCGTGCAGCGATCCCTAAGATGACCCCCTCGGACGACGTCGAGACCTATCTGGCGGTATTCAAAAAGGTGACTGTGAGGGAGAAGTTACCCTGAGACCAATGGGCTGAGGTTGTCGCTCGGTTCCTGGCATTTGGACCCCAGCAGGTGTTTTTCGACTTACCAGATGGTCAAGTGGCCGACTACCCAACCGTAAAGGGTGAGATTCTGGCCAGACTGGGGGTGAATGTATTGGTATGGGCCCAGCGCGGGCATCAGTGGGAATTTAACCTGGCTGAGCCCGCCAGACCGCAGTATTATGATCTGCTACACCAGTTGCAAAAATGGTAGCAGGCTGACGTACTGAGTCTCACTGCTATGCTAGACAGTCTGTTGGCTGATGTGTTCTGGAGGGCTTTGCTGTACCCTCTCCAGCACTGGATCGGCCAGGTGTTTCCAGGGCCTCGGTCACCTGTCTCACTTCTCTCCCTCTCATTATGGTGGTGGCTAAACCACATTTACTATAAGGACCTTCTAACGTCTCAGGATCATGTGACTGTTCCCCCCACCCCATACTGTGCCCCTTATACCCTGCATTGCGCCCTCTTACCATACCCTGTACAGCGCTCCTATTCATTCCCTGTACTGTGCTCTCTTTTACCCTTTTATCCAGTCACTGTATGGTGGTGCTATCCAGTCACTGTATGGCGGTGTTATCTGGTCACTGTATGGAAGTATTATGTCACTGTATGGAGGTGTTATCCAATAACTGTATGGCCATAACTGTATCCTCTTCCCTGCCCACGACACCTTTTTAAGACCTGGCATGAGTGGGGAAAAGTTGCAGATTGCTGACCACCTGGGCCAGATTGTGCGCTCTGTCAGTACATGGCTGTCCCATCTCTCTGCTCCGCTTTGTACTATTCTGACACTAAGGCTGGGTTCACATCAAATTTTTGCAATCCCTTTAATGTATACCAAAAACATATATATTAACAGATGCCTCAGACTAATGCTATACAGTGGCGGCCATTCACCATACAGTTCCATAGTAAATAAAAAAAACATATATGTTAACATATGTATTTTTTTTACTGGATTCTGCAGTGTACACAAATGTAGTATGCTGTACATTTGTATACAGTACCTTTTTTGTATACATCAAACGGATAGAAAAACGTTATGTGAATTCACTAGGAGGAGGGGGCTTCGTCCAAAAATTTGCTGTGGGGCCCAGTCACTTCTAGCTAGTGAGGGCTCCTTACACAATATAATGACCCCCAGTGCCCCCTCCATACAACTATACCCCCAGTGTGGGTGCCACTGGGGTCATTATTCTGAATGGGGGCAACTGGGTGTCATTATTTAGAATGGAGAGCCACTGTAGAGTCATTATACTGTGTGAGGGATCCACTGAGATTTATCACCCTAGGGCTCACATGAACCTGGAGTCGGGAAACGGCCATGTGCATGAGTCCCTATACAAATCTTTTCCTACAAATAAATCAATCTGCTCAACTTCTCCTGCTAACACTCTTTTACAACACCCAGTAATGACATGGTGGCAAGTTCCCTAAAACTCTCCCCACTCTGTGCCATAATATTACATCATGCCAAGCCATGAACACAAGTTCATGCAGCATTAAGGTACAGTGATGGCATGAGATCAGAAGTTGTGCTTTTGCTTGCTGATGTCGTCTGAATGATCAGAGTGATTAGAGGACTGCATGTTCAAATCCCATTCTGAAAAATAGAAAGTTTAAAACTGTTTATAAAATAAAATTTTACAAATCACCTTTCTTTGTGTAAAAAGACTATTATTTCAAAAAAAGAACAAGATAATTATAAAATACAAAATATATGTAATTAGCATCGCAGTGTCCCCACAATATTTATTCTGCACAATGAGCACCGTAAGAGGAGAAAAACAGAGAACAGTTATTTTTTTCTATTTTGCATGACAGCAATGAAAACTACAAGTTGCCCCACAAAAAAATAGGTTCTCACATAGCGCTGCAGATGGAAAAGGGAAAATTGTAGTCTTTGAATGTAGCGACACAAAAACAAGTTATTTTCAAAAACATATTGTTTCATTGCCCCAAAAAAGAAAAACCTAAAAAACATACATTTGGTAGTGTCATAATTTTAGCAACCTGCAGAATACTTATACGCCACAGTGAAGACCTCAAAAAGAAAATCCAAAAACAGTTATGGTTTTCCTGTGTTTTTGCATCCCATCCTCCCACCCCAAATTAATGAAAGTTGCACAGCAAATTATATATATAACCCAAATCGTGCCATTCAAAAAATGAAAATCATCAGATAAAAAATAACTTGCATACAGCTATGTTCAACTTGTGTTATATATAATTTATTTTGTTCTTATGAATGAGATAAAAGTTATCACTAGGTACCCTATTTTTCACCCTATAGGACGCACCGACCCATAAGACACACCTAGGTTTTAGAGGAGGACAATAAAAAATTAATATTTTTCATTGAACCTCAGATCAGATCGGCAATCAGACGCCCAATATTAATCAGACCTCATCTGACAGCCCCAATCAGATCCCCAATGTTAATAAGACCTCAGATCAGAGCCCAATATAAAGAAGACCCCTAATCAGACCTCATATGAAACCCCTATGCCTCATATCAGCCCCAGCCATTTATAATCAGCCCCGAGCCTTTTATAATCAGCCACCAGCCATTTATAAGCAGCCCCCAGCCATGTATAATCAGCCCCCATCCATGTATAAGAAGCCCCCATCCATGAATAATCAGTCTCCAGCCATTTATAAACAGCCCTCAGTCATATATGCAGTGATATTTCAGCACTGTAGGAAGGCACAAGGGTCCGTCGTTGACTGAAGGCATGTGTCACCGAGGTTCCTGGCCTCAGTGAAGTAAGAGCCGGTATTTTCAAGTGTCAGGTGCAGCTAGTGCTGGTTGACACGTTGCTATTTTAGTATGGCTGTAAGCGGATCCGGGCCAGCTCTTACTGGGAGTAGCCAAAGTGCTGGATGGGTGGCGTCTCCCCAGGCTCCGGTCCGGGTCTTTAATTGCCTATATCAAACCCAGCCAGCAGTCTCAGATGGGTGTGGATTACTCCTCTCTGACAGTGGAGCGCTGAAAACTTGTGCCGTGCAAAAGGACTGTGAGCCGCATGCTGAGAAACAGGCCCCTAAAGCCTGCTGTGGACCACAGGTGGAGAAACTGCAAACCAGGTGAAGGTTTTTGTTCTATGGACTTTTCATGGTGTGAACAAACACCTAGACTGCAAAACGTCACTTTTTGTTTTTCCTTATGTGTGAATAAAACACTAAACTGTTTAAGTGGTTGCCTCTAAGACTTTGTGGTTGCCTCTATACTGTGTCCGCTAGCCTGTCTACCAGAGCAAATCCCCACAGCCCCCATCAGCCTCAGATCACAAAATAAAAAAACACTTACCTCTCCTACTCCTGGACTCCGCCACTCCTCACCCACAGCGATATCCTCTTCATCTTGCTGTGCTGTGAAGGCTGCGCAGAGCGTGAGATCACATAGCGCACTCACGCTGTGCGCAGACTTCGCAGCCGACAGCCGAGGACCAGGAAGCAGTGACTACAGAGCCTTCACAGCTTCCTGGATCTCCAGTACTAATGAGCGCTTCCATAATGGAAGTGGCTCATTAGTATTTGCCCCGTAAGATGCAGGGTCATTTTTCCCACACCGTCTTATGGGGCGATAAATATGTTAAATATTTATTTCTAATAAAATGCATAAATATTGGCGTACAGGCTATTGTTCCTTACTTCAGGACATGTTGACTATACATATTCTACTATTGCAGGACAAAGGGCACTAAGATGATGGCTGAATATTTTTATTTTATTGACTTTAATGTCATGTTCATTTCAGATTTTCAGTCAAAACAAGTTTGTATCCCGTGTGTTGTCCAGAAGGTTGAGAAACTTTATGAAAATGAGGGGGCCTTTTTATCCCTACTCATCAATCAACAACCAATCTGCTGTGCAAAGTATAATTATGGATTCACACATAAAATAATAAATTATTTATGTGGCATATAATTGTTAATACAGTATAATGATAAGTCATAAGTAAGTAATTTATCATTTAGTCTGAACTATCTTATACTTGCCTCACACACACACTTGCACACCGCCATTGGGACTAATTTATTGTGCCAAAAAGTAAATGTTTGGCTGCTGTGCTCATATTTTGTCCCAAATCTCAAATATGTTGTCCTGGTGAGATAGCCTTTACAAAGAAGACAAAAAAAGAAGCAGTGGTTGGTAAGATGCTCAGAATAAAAGAAAGCTGCATCACCCTGGTAACCTACAGTACAGTAAATGTGCATAACTTAATTTGATTGGGGAAAGGAGCTATGTCCAAAGGCATGTTCGGTTTCAAGTTTTAAAGTGTTTTTCCACTTCAAAAATCAACTACTGAAGTTATTTAAAAAGCCACCGCGACTTTGAAAATAACTGACCAGCTCATTGGAGCCCATACTTTTTAATACTGTACAGAGACGGATCTCCATACAGTATAAAACTGAAGTTTTGAACGAAGTGACTTTGGATTAAGCAATCAAAGCTTGTTTTGCTCATCACTAGTCATAGTATTCCTCCTGCATAGATGCCTTTCAGTTGAATAAACTTTGTCTTTGTCCTGTCCCTTCCTAGTGGAGCACCTTCTTTTTTTTTTCAAAGAAGAGGCAACAAAACTTAATGTGCTATGGAAGATACTCAAAAGAGTTTCCCTGTGGATGAGTTTTGTGACAACAGTCAGTATTTGGAATGCCATGAGGAGGATGTTAAGGGAGAGTTGGTGAACCCCATGCATAGCTATGTTGGTGTGTTGCTTCCACCCTCCGCCCTCTCCATATATATGTAAAGTAAAGCAAGGTAATGATTGTGTAATATGCAAATTTTCGGAATTCGAATTTTCGGATTCAAATTTTTATTGCAAATTTTTCAACTTACAACTATTAGACAAAGAAGATAATGTATTAGGAAGGATTGCAAAGGCTCCACTGACTTGCACAACACGGCTAGGTGCTCTCTCCAAATCAGGCAGTACCAATTGCCAAAATATTCGATATAGTATAATTTGTATAAAGTGGAGGGCACTCTCCACTTTATACAAGGTTTCTTTATTAATTCTAAAATTATACCTTTCTATATAATAATAAATAAATCAAATTGGAGTTGTACTATTCAATATGACATAGAGAAGCAATACAATTTCATTTCACAATGATAAAAGTTATTCAAATTGTGTCGGGAACACTGTGATATCTCTTAGTATGTCCAATTGTATTGAATAAAAATGCTATAAAATGAATAGAAATAAGATATGGATATAAGTCCTTATATGACTAAAAAAGACCTACTTCTGCAGATGATCAGTCTGCATGTAGGGGTCATATACCTTACATTGAGGTCCTGTGGTGATAAAAGTCCGCTTATGTCCTGAAAATACGGTCGCTTTAAGAAAAAAAGCTGGAACAGTCTTACCCCATAGAGATGAATTCCGGGGAGCTGCTGCAGAGAGGTATCTTTGCTGTAGTTCGTCGTATCCTATGCGGCGTGTAGCGGTGGTGCGCACGTGTTATTCGGCGTCTTTGGTATCTTCCTCTAATCTGGCTTCCTGGATCGTTACGTTGCTCTCCGCTATACAGGAGGTGACGTTCCTATGACCGGAAGTGACGGTGCGTTGTGCCGACCAGCTGACCGGTTTTGTCAGCGAACTATATGATTAATGTTCACCTTTAGTTTGTAGGAGGGACTTTTTTAGGTTAAAAGTCCAAGTACTATTCTGAATAAAACCAAACGCGTTTCGGTGCACTCTTGCACCTTCATCAGTGGTGAATAGTACTGCTGATCTCCCTCCTTTTATAGGGGAGGGATCATTGAGATATCTAGGTTGGATCCAAACTCTGGGACGGAATTCGGATATATTCTGAAAATTATAAGATCATAAAGTGGTACACATAATATAGTACAATGAATTTCCATCAATATAGATGACTTAAAATGTTATTAATATCGTGGAGCAATAGGTATATAAAATATATAACATACAGAGCAATAATAAATTTACAACAATAGGGGTATACTATCATATACTAACCCTTATTATTTATGATAGTATACCCCTATTGTTGTAAATTTATTATTGCTCTGTATGTTATATATTTTATATACCTATTGCTCCACGATATTAATAGCATTTTAAGTCATCTATATTGATGGAAATTCATTGTACTATATTATGTGTACCACTTTATGATCTTATAATTTTCAGAATATATCCGAATTCTGTCCCAGAGTTTGGATCCAACCTAGATATCTCAATGATCCCTCCCCTATAAAAGGAGGGAGATCAGCAGTACTATTCACCACTGATGAAGGTGCAAGAGTGCACCGAAACGCGTTTGGTTTTATTCAGAATAGTACTTGAACTTTTAACCTAAAAAAGTCCCTCCTACAAACTAAAGGTGAACATTAATCATATAGTTCGCTGACAAAACCGGTCAGCTGGTCGGCACAACGCACCGTCACTTCCGGTCATAGGAACGTCACCTCCTGTATAGCGGAGAGCAACGTAACGATCCAGGAAGCCAGATTAGAGGAAGATACCGAAGACGCCGAATAACACGTGCGCACCACCGCTACACGCCGCATAGGATACGACGAACTACAGCAAAGATACCTCTCTGCAGCAGCTCCCCGGAATTCATCTCTATGGGGTAAGACTGTTCCAGCTTTTTTTCTTAAAGCGACCGTATTTTCAGGACATAAGCGGACTTTTATCACCACAGGACCTCAATGTAAGGTATATGACCCCTACATGCAGACTGATCATCTGCAGAAGTAGGTCTTTTTTAGTCATATAAGGACTTATATCCATATCTTATTTCTATTCATTTTATAGCATTTTTATTCGATACAATTGGACATACTAAGAGATATCACAGTGTTCCCGACACAATTTGAATAACTTTTATCATTGTGAAATGAAATTTTATTGCTTCTCTATGTCATATTGAATAGTACAACTCCAATTTGATTTATTTATTATTATATAGAAAGGTATAATTTTAGAATTAATAAAGAAACTAGATATACCTTTCTTCAGTTGTTTTCTTCTATATACCCAGACATCTGAGTGCCCTCCACCTTATACAAAGAAGATAATAGCACTATATTAGCTAAATTGCTCTATATTCGTTTTTTCGAATTAACGCTATATTGCTATGTATTCTTGTTTTAGAATATTACGAATATTAGAAAAAACTAAGTTATAGCAATATAGCGAATATTCGAAAAAAACTAATATAGAGCAATTTAGCTAATATAGTGCTATAATCATTTTTTTTATAGTTGTAATTTTTTTCCAATCTGCTCTTCAGATGAGAAAAAAATTACAACTATTAGACAAAGAAGATTATAGCACTATATTAGCTAAATTGCTCTATATTCGTTTTTTTTTTCGAATATTCGCTATATTGCTATAACTTTGTTTTTTCGAATATTCGTAATATTCTAAAACAAGAATATATAGCAATATAGCGAATATTCGGAAAAAAAAAACGAATATAGAGCAATTTAGCTAATATAGTGCTATAATCTTCTTTGTCTAATAGTTGTAATTTTTTTCTCATCTGAAGTTCAGATTGGAAAAAAAATACAACTTTAAAAAAAAAGATAATAGCACTATATTAGCTAAATTGCTCTATATTCATTTTTTTCGAATATTCGCTATATTGCTATAACTTAGTTTTTTCGAATATTCGTAATATTCTAAAACAGGAATCTATAGCAATATAGCGAATATTCGGAAAAATGAATATAGAGCAAAATTCGCAAACACTACTACTCCTAAAGTCAAGTATTCTGCAGCCTTCTTATTGGCCCACAAGCTAGAAGCAGGGAGGGATCATGTTTACTGATTAAAAAAATAAAATAAAAAAAAATGAAAAAGAAAATCGAATATTCGAAATTATGAATATATATAACTATTCAAAATATTTGTGAATTTTCGAAGTACCTATATTCGCGATAAAAATTCGAAATTCGAATATTCGTGATCAACACTGGCATGCAATAACTTCAAAGGGCACAGTAGAGTTAGTTGAGTGGCTCACTCAGCCTTCTGCTTCTGCACCCTTCTCATCCTTTGTCTCTGCACCCTCCTCACTCTCTGCTGTGTGCACCCCCAAAGACACCACCACCACCACCACCATAGCCCCTCCACTCGAGTCAGAGGAATTATTTTCCTATCCATTCCCAGACCTTACCAATGTGCAGCTATTCTTGGCATCGGATGAGGTAGAGGAAGTAGCAACGGCCGCCACCAAGCGGTCTGACGACAGTACCCAGATCAGCCCAAGGAGGGTGGTCCCCGCTGTTTGTCAGTGGTGATGAAGGTGACGATGATGATGTGTCGATGGACGTCACGTGGTTGCCCACAAGAGAGGAAGAGGAGGGGAGTTCACAGGGAAAAACGGAGCAGCAAATAGGGAGGAGAAGCAGGCAGAACTCGCAGTGCACAAAGTCAAAAATCAGACTGAAAATGTATCTGGAGTGAGCCATCCACCATTTATGGTCACATCTTTCCACCATTTATGGTCACATCTTGCACTCCCAGAACGCCGGCACATGGCTCCACAGTGTGGGCTTTTTTTAACGTGTCAGCTGCTGACAATATTGTTGCCATCTGCAGGTAAGCCGTGGTAAGCCCAACACTCATCTAGGGACGACCGCCTTAAGAAGGCACCTGGTCTCCCATCACCAAGCCCAGTGGGAGCAACGCTGTCAGAACCCACAAAGCAACATTCCCGTAGCTCAACATCCTGCCTCTTCTCATTCGACTTCTCTTCTCTACTCCCATTTGTCCTCCACTCCAACTTCCACCGTGCTGTCGTCATGTTCATCTGGCACAAGGCAGGATTTTGTGGCCCAAACAATGACGCTGGATAATCCTCTTGCCCAACGGCTGACCGCTGGCTTGTCATAACTGCTAGCCTGTCAACTACTGCCATATAAATTGGTGGAATAGGAGGCCTTTAGAATATTTGTGGCCATTGGCACACTGCAATGGTAGCTCCCCGGAAGGAAATACTTATCCCAGAAGGGCATCTCTGAGCTATATGGCCACGTTCAGTGGCAAGTTAAAAAATCGGTGTTGGTGCCAAGATACATCTGACCACAGACACATGGTCTAGCAAACATGGGCAGGGAAGGTTCATAACTTTTACTGCCCATTGGGTGAACCTTCTGATGGCCGTCAAGCTTGTAACCCGTGGCACCCGTGTGGATTTGTTTTACTGCCATGGATTGCATGCAGGCCTGCCTCTTCTTCTCCTCCTACTCCTTCCTCCATCTCCTCCTTGGCTGACTCCTCCTTTTACACTGCTACCGCCTCTTCCTATGCAACCCCCAAGCTGCACAGAACCTATTAGACGTGCCAGGTGAGACGTTTGCCATGCTGTGCTGCAGCTGTTGTGCCTGGTGGCCAAGAGCCACACCGGTCCTGCACTCATTTAAGCTCTGCGGTTACAGGCCGATCAATATCTAACCCCACTCAATTTGACAGTTGGAAAAGTGGTGTGCGACAACAGTGCCAATCTGCTGAGCACGCTGAAACATGGCAAAATGACACAGGTGCTGTGCATGAGACACGTCCTGAACTTAGTCGTGCAGCGATTTGTTGCCAAATACCCTGGGGTCCAGGACGTCTTGCGGCAGGCCAGGAAAATCTCTGGCCATTTTAGAAGATCTTACACGGCCATGGCTCGCCTTGCTGACGTTCAGCAGCGACACCACTTGCCCGTCAGACGTCTGATTTGTGACTGCCCGACGCGCTGTAACTCCACCTTGTATATGCTTGATAGCCTGCTCCAGCAGCAAACTGCCATTAACAAGTACCTGTACGAACTCTGCAACAGGACAGGATCTGGGGAGCTTGGTTTCTTTTCACCGCTCCAGTGGCTGCTCATGCGCGACACATGCAGAGTTCTGCGGCCATTTGATGAGATCCCCAAACTGGTCAGTCGCAGCCAGGGCGCCATCAGTGACATTGTACCTTACGCTTTCTTTCTGGAGCGTGCATTGTGTCATGTCATTGATCAAGCCTTTGAGGAGCAGCAGCTGGAAGATGAGGAAGTCACAATGCTGAATGGGGGATCCCTGGTGTTGTCCATGGCTGGGGGGAGGAGACCGAGGACAACATTCTCCTGGGCGATGAGCAGGAGCCAGGGCACTCCACCGCTTCCAATTTTGTGCAAATGGAGGCCTTCATGCTCCAGTGTTTGAAGAGGGACCCCCGTATAAAAAGCATAAAGGTCAAGCACCTGTACTGGGTGGCAACGTACTTAGACCCCCGGTACAAACACAAAATGGTGGACATGTTACCAGAATAACAGAGGGCTGTCAGAATGCAGCATTTCCAGGCCTTGATGTGAGAGATGCTGTATTCTGCTGTTGCGGGCACTGGCATTGGAATTTCCACCCACGGTGAAACAGGTGCGGGTACCAATCCTACCGTGCCTGAAAAAAGAGGGCGGTTTGAAGATGTGTTAGTCACTTCAGATATGAGATGATTCTTGCAGCCAACCCATCGACAGCCGCCCTCCGGATCCAGCCTCGGGGACAGGTGTCTGACTACATTGTGTTTACTGCCGATGTGGACGCTCCGAGAAGCAAGGAACCCATTGACTACTAGTTGTGCAGGCTTGTCCTGTGGCCAGAGCTGGCACAATTTGCCATAGAACTCTTGGCTTGCCCCTTGTCGAGTGTCCTGTCCGAAAGGACGTTCAGCGCAGCAGGGGGGATAGTGATCGATAAGCGCACTCACCTAGCTCATGACAGTGTGGACTACCTCACATTTTTAAAAATGAATGAGGCATGGATCTCGGAGGAATTCAACACCTGTGATGACCACGTGTAATTGAATTACCTCATGTCAACCCATACATATATCCGACACCACCCAGAACAAAGAATGGTCCTTGCCTTATGTATATACAGCGGCATAAAAGGCGTTTTATGTCAGGTGAATGCCTAATTTTTGGGCCCTGTACTGGCCGACAGTTACATATTTATCCTGTAACCGCCTAATGTACCTCCAGCCACAGAATCCAAAGATCTTTGCTGTCAGGTGAATGCCTATTGGCTAATTTTTTAGGCCTGTACTGGCCAACAATTACATATTTATCCTGTGACTGACAAATCTATCTCCAGTCGCAGAATCCAAAGTTCTTTGCTGTCAGGTGAACTCCTATTGCCTAATTTTTTGGGCCTATACTGGCCGACAGTTACATATTTATCCTGTGACCACCTAATGTACCTCCAGCCACAGAATCCAAAGTTCTGTGCTGTCAGGTGAATACCTATTGGCTTATTTTTGGGGCCTGTACTGGCCGACAGTAAATTTTTTTTATCTCTAGCCACATAATCATACCCCTGTCTCACTCCTCTGCCTCTCATTATGGTGGCGTATGAACCACATTCACCATAAGGACCTTCTAATGTCACAGGGTCATGTGACTGTACCCCTCACCCCGTACTGTGCCACTTATACCCTGCATTGTGCCCTCTTACAGTGCCCCTAGTCCTATTCCCTTTACTGTGCCCTCTTATACCCTTTTATCCGGTCACGGTATGGCAGTGTTTTCCGATCACTGTATAGAGATGTTATCGAGTCAATGTATGGCGGTGGTATCCAATAACTGGATGGCCATAACTGTATCCTTTTCCCTGCCCACACCATCCTTTTTTAGACCTGTAATGAGGAGAAAAATATACAGACTGTGGTTCTAAGGACCTTTGCGCCACAATCTGTGTCAGAAATAGGCCTAACATAGACGTATTTCTAAATAATAAATGATCACCTAGTTGTATTATTATTCGGGGGTAGGGCTAATATCTTTATATTATATAGATTCTAATGTTTTATACTGTGCCCTGTATTTCCCAGTAGAAAATGATCTTTGGGAAACACAGTCCTCATCCCTGACCACCAGGACCAGGTAGCGCTCTGTCAGTAAATGGCGGCCCCCCTTCTCCGCCACACTGCTCCGCTGTGTACTGGTGCTTGTTCTGACACTAGGGCTGTGTTCACATTCATATTTTTGCCATCCATTTAATGCATACCCAAGATGTATTCGTTAACAGATGCCTCAGACTGATGCCATACAGTGGCGTCCGATCACCATACAGTTCCATGGTAGAATTTTTTTTTACATTAACGTATGAATTTTTTTAAATAGACTCTGCAGGATACAAAAACATGGAGTGCTGCACATTTGTATACATCAAACCGATAGGAAATAAAAACAGGGCACATTTTTGAGAGTTTCCCTTTAAGATGCATAAAAATGGTCCCTAATGAAAATACATATTTTTTATGGGAATTTTTGCCAATGACCCCCCTCTGGTATATCACTGTCCATGTTGTGGGACTATTTGTGTACTTCTAATAAATGTTTGCTGGCTTCAAATATGACCTGAAGGTTTTTCAGGTTCGCCTGCCATTAAAGTGAATGGGGCCCGCCGCAGACGCGTGGTTCGCGAACATTTGAACGTTAACGCGTTTTCGCGAATTGTCCCGGCCGATGTTCGTCCATCACTACCGTTGAGGGCCATTTTAAAGGACTGGTGCAAAGGACAGACACTAAGTAAAATTGCGTTTATACAGCAACAGGCCTTACTGCGAGTTGAAAGGGTATATTGCCTCAGGCGCCAATACACTTTTATCAATGATTAGCTACCTGTTGGAGGATATGTACCCTGCTGTGGGAACTGTAGTACATATTGTGAATGTGCACCCCTTTTGTCAACCTGGAAAGTAGTGTGGATATGAGAGAGAGGCTCAAAGTCAGCCATTTTACTGCCAGTTATTGCACTATTAACTTTGGAAGTACTATGTATGTACTCTCCAGAGTCTGAACTGAATTCTACCAGTGTCTCTATTTCTGAACGGCCTAAGCTACCTTAATAAAAAACACTGGACGTTTTACCCCTATACTGGCCTGGTTATTGCCTTGCACCACCATTTCACTGCTGTCATTATCCGGCCCTGTACTTGCTCTCCTGCCTTGCACCTTGCCAATCGTTCCCTATCAAGGGCACCCAAGCTACCACTAGGTAGGAGTCCCCAAAAAGCCCAGTGTATGCACAGAGGGAAGAAATGGAGTGCTTTCCATTCACTTCTGCATGCCTCCTGGGAGAACTAGAGTGAGGACAGCCACCATGAACCACTACCACTTCTATCAGTACCACAACTACCACCCCGGTCCTCTTCACAGCTCTTTCTCCTGCGGGCTGCCTACTGCAAAAAGTCTTATTAAAAATATACTGCACTGCCAGATCCGTTATGTTTTTGAAAATAAAAACAAAAAGCAGTCCAAAAATATCCTTTTTGGTGAAAATGTCTGCTGGTGTTTATATGTACACAGTAATATTGGAAGAAGCAATAGCTTGTTTTGAACAACAGTACAAAAAGTATCCCTTTTGGGAACTAGCAATAATTTTGGTGTTATATTGAATCAAATACTCATATATAGTTTGTCTCCACCAATTCCACCACAACAAATGGATATGTCGGTGATTGTGCTCCTGGGTTCCAAGAAAAGATGCAATGGCTTTTGTTTTTACAAAGGCCATGAAAAAAAATCTCATTTTTTGGGGAGCGGCAGTAGCACAGTATGAAACCTGATGGACAAGACAGGAGGTGTGTGCTTTTGTAGGGGTTGTAGTATAAGCAGGGAGAGCAGGAGGAAGTGAACCTGTAGCTGCAGCAGTAAAGTGCAACTGAATCTTCTTCTTCAGGCAGTGCATATCCATTTTCTGATGTCTGTCAGATTGGCATAGTGGTTGAAAGAACTTCATCATGTCCATTTAAATGTATTTTCTGCTGCTACTTCTGGTTCTTGTTGTAGTGGTAAAGCTAGCAAGGTTGGCAGAGCATTGAAATGGGGGGGGGGGGGGTAGACAGGGTCCTCCTCATCAGACACATCAGGGCAAAGGTCTGCTCAGCTACATAATGTATTATGATAACAACAATGTTGTTTTGCCTCCCTTTCCATTCATAGCCACGTGAGAGTAAAAGGCAGGGATGGCCTTTTTTTTCCAGAAATAATGGCCACTAGGTATCCTCTATTGAACAGTTGCCTAAAGGAATTGGAGTTTATAAAATGGTATAGCAATTACTGCAGCAACTTGGCCACATGGGGACAAACAAGCAGATGACTTTCTGTGTATTGACACCGAACAACACATCAGGTACACTAGTCTGAGATGAATAGAACTTTTCTAATAACATTTTCAACACTTAAGAAAAAATGCACAATTGGAGTATACTACAATATATTGTGATAAAATATATCCGGTCACTTATTAATTTCATCTAATCTAATATTCCATTGAAACTATGACACATAAAATATGGGTTTTCATGTTTAGTAGGCTCCTAACTGGCTCCTACACATTAAGAATTGTAAGTACTGTAGCTTCAAATATTGATGCAGCAGAGCCTCACTGAGTGGCTGCAGCTCAGTAACATACACATTGCATAAACCTAAGGAAGATGGTGGTCGGCTAATGAAATGAGTTGCTCTGTTTATTTTAATAAACTTCTTGTTTGATTCTTATTCTTCTTATTCATCGCCACTGGATTCTGCTTTCGATTTCCATCTCCCAGAATTTTAAATGCCCACTACGTTAACTGAGCATGTCCTGTCCCTAGCTAAAACCTATCTCTTTGTCTATTAATTTATTAAATCGACCTATTACCTTTCCTAATAATGCCTGTTAGAACCTAATCTAGCTATATTGTGTGCCCAAAGATAAAGTTTTGATTGCAATTTCTCTTGCAGATGTTTCTGACATCAACGTACAAGCTCAAAATACACATGGCTTCACTGCCTTGGCTCTTATATAGTGCCTAAGACATATCTCAACATCAGACCTCCAGATTGGCTGAGGCTGATTGCAAGGTTTTATAGATAAGCCTGCTGGCCAAGACCCCCACCCTTCCGGCCCAGGACATGACATCTTCCTTCATTTTCCTTGTCCTGCTGTGCTGTCTTCTGATCTACAAAATGCTTAGAATTAGTTTACAGTTTACTCATCGCTAGTCAATGATATTTGCCGCATAGGGGTTTGGATCAAGGAGGTAAGAGTATAGAAAAATTGATGGAGTACTGTAGGTAATTTGGTAAGAACAGAACTACAGGGGGTTCAGGTTTTATGGCCATAAAATATGGCCGCCTTATGGTGTTTGATACTGGCCTTACGCTGGTAACATAGAGATCATATACAAAATGTGATCATAGATTGGCTCCTGTCCAAGAGTCATTTCTGTAAAGTTGGAACGAGTTGATGCTAGAATTCAATATCTCAATAGAAAAGAGAATAAAAGTCCTCCCGAGAATGATTGTTAAAAAAAAACATAATTGTTTAGTTCGGACGTGGTCAGTAATAAAGGTTATTGAATGTCATTCCTCGTGCGGTTCGTTAAAGCAGATGTAAATAATAGCTGTGTACAACAGCCATGATATTTTTCTGTAAAGCCTTCTCCCTTCGTTCTCAGGGGTTATAAAAATGGGAATAATTTTATTGGCACTCCTCTAGAATTGTGCTGAGACAAATGGAAACTTGAAGATAAGGATCCTCTGAGGTGAGAACATACAGCTGTTGGGAATTGCAAGAGAATATGACCAATAAAGGAAGTCACTATTTTTCCAGCCCTGAAGTGAGTTATAGGCCGAGGCTGGTGTTGTATATTTATGTAAGGCTGCAGCGGGGAGTACAAGGGAGAGTATATTGCTGAAAGAGCATCATTCGCATTCTGCCCCAAACAAAAGGTGGAAATGAAGTAATATCCTGGCCTAAGGAGTACTCATGACAGAATAATAACATTTCAAAGGAGGGGGTCTTTTGTAGGGCCATGTGTCGATTCACAATGTGGAAATTAACGTGTGTTGCTCTTTCAGACTTTTAAAAACAGAAACAACTATTGAAATGTCTGTTGGATTTGCTCTCCGCTCCACATCAAGAGCTCCTGGGATGTCAGGTCATTTATTGTTCACAGAGAGAAAAAAAAAAAACATGTCTAAGTGTGAAGTTTCATGGTTAGGAACTCTTTTGTTTGTTATCCTGGCAGTTATGTTACAGTTCATATGCTTGATTAGGTATGCTGAGGTTACATTTATTAATACCTCGGCAATGACGGCAGCAATACAGAATACAATGATATTTTACATTAATATTATCTACATAGCAATGTCCTTCATGGCAGTGTACACTGTGAAACATTTCAGCTCTATTCATACCACCAGCCTGGATTAGTTTTCTTCTTTTTACCTCCACATTCCCATAACATACGATTCCAGTAGGTTACAGGGGTTGTCCCACAAAAAATATTTAAAATTTTTTACACTAGCAACTGAATCTGAATTGTTTTGTAATTGCATGTAATTAAAATTTTGTATGGCCACTGAGTTAATCAGTAAGACGTTATTCAGTAAGATCTAGCTGTATGGCGCCACCTGCAGTTTGCTCTTTTTTTTCAAATTTCTCTGTACACCTCATGGAGGTGGATGCACATGCTCATTTCTGTCTTTCAACTACCACCAGCTTCAGCAGACAGGACGTGCCCCGTAAGAAAGGACATGCCCCTGATCTGCTAGCTTGAAATAAATCTACCAAAGCAATTGGAACAATAAATGTGGGGATCTCTAGATCAATGTGAGGTACAGGGCTGGTTGTAGCTTTGCTAGAAATAGTTTGTTATATACTACATGATTTATGATTTTCATTTTTTACATTAATTAATAATAAAATAAAATAAAAAATAATATATATATATATATATATATATATATATATATATATATATATATTAGACACTAAACAATCATTTTGGCCACTCTTTTTGTTAACAGCAAATTTTCTTACTTGACCTTACATTTATGGGATATTCTCTGGCTTTGCCATAAATGTGTAAGATTCCAACAACTCCCCACATATCCCATTGACCTAAAAGTGTTTTTATACTACACTACTCTGCAGGGGCGCACCTAGCCTCTCTGCTGAACTGGCGCCCCCCCATGCCAATTTCTTGCCACAATGAAAGTGTACAATGCCCATGGCCCTTCTGCTGCCACCTCTTGCCCTTACCTGGTGCTGCCTGAGGCGATCACCTCACCTGGCCTCATTGGTGGTGCACCCCTGCTACTCTGCATACTACACAAGAATACAAAAACTTGCAACATGGACAAAAACAATGCCATTTATACCAGAGTGCATTTTAAAGTAACATGACTAATGCAAATACTGTACATGTGAACTACTGTATATACATTAGGAGAGAGCACCATCCATACACACTTACATTCCATAAGGAATCAGCAAGGGAGGCAGGGGGAGACCTTCCAATGGAGTTTTAAAAAAAATACATTTTGGTGTAGTTGGAGGGCAATATAATGAAAAGGTTCTACCAAATGTCAAAGTCAAAAAGTAAAAAATGCTACAAAAACATTATACATATGATATCTCCAAATACAGTTTATTCCAAAATAGCCTAAATACACATGTTTATGTCCATTATGATTTCAATTAGAAGACGTTCAGTGTTTCATCTGAAAAGCTGTCTGTGAAGGGTCTGTTTTTGGTATGTGTCTGTTTCCCCCCCCCCCCCCCTCTGTATGTTATCCGTGTTCCATGTGCAACAACTAGGGTAAAAAAGGGATTTCCAGGTTTTCACCAATGATCAGTGAAAACCACTGATCCATGTTTTGTCAGTGGTTTTCATCAACCCATAGACTTGTGTAAGTGTTTTTGGTCCATAAAGTTGACTAAAGTAGTGCATGTCTCCATTGGTTTTCTACTGACCATGATGATATATGAATAATCACATTAAAATCAACTGAAATTATGGTGTAAACCCCAGTTTAGGAAAAGCATGCGTTGTGTTTATTGTTTGCAGCATCGGTGTGTGGCAATGACATTCATTGTAAACCCTTATATCACAATTTGTAATCCAGTTTTTCTACACAACCATAAATGCCCTCTACATAGCTAATAAATTAGGCTTAAATGTTCGAACATGACGCCACTGTCATCTACTTCAGATTGCAACACTTTTCTGAGGTCTCATACTGCATAGGTGTTCCCAGTATCTCCTATTGTACACACCGGATACTCTGGAAAGTGATTTTAAACAGCAGGAAAAAGTGAGAAGTGACAAATTGACAAATGCTTAATATTGATGAAGTATAAAATGCCCATGTGTCCTGCTGCTTCCTTTGATTTCAATATTACAAAGTGATGGTCATATTAACACCCAGTTATAGATGTATTAGTAGAACAAGGATTCTCCAAGCTGTCAAATAAGAACATGATGGTGAGGAAGTGAGTAAAACATGTTTATTAAAATGCAATATGAAAAAGTAGATGAAAGTCTAAAGGAAAGAAGATTTCTACACCAATATATGGGGGTTCTTTACTGTTAGAGCAGTGAGACTATGGAACTTTCTGCCAAAGGAGGTGGTGATGGTGATCTAGATAAAGGACTCCAAGAGGGGCCTGGATCTCGAATGTAATAATATTACAGGTTCGGGTGGGTTCACACTAGCGTTAGGGATTCTGTTATGGCTTTCTGTTATAGCATGGTTATAACGGAATCCATAAGACAGAAGGACAAATCCGTTCTTCTGCCCATAGACTTGTATCATGACGGAATTAAAAACAGAAGCCTTTAAAAGGTATTCCGTTTGCTCTCTGTCCTAATAAAAGTCTATGGGAATCAAAACAGATCAGTCTGGGTCACGTTATGCAAGACGGAAAACAAAGTCCTGTCGACAGGACTTTGTTTTCCGTCTTGCATAATGGGACCCAGACGGATCCGATATGTTTTCCAATAGATTTCTATTAGGACTGAAAGCAAACTGAATGCCTTTTAATGGCTTCCGTTTTACATTCTGTCAGGGCATTCCGTTATTTTCTGTTATAACCATGTTATAACGGAAAGCCATAACGGAATCCCTAACGTTAGTGTGAATGCACCCTTATACTTATTACATTTCTGGAGAAGGATCATTGATCCAGTGAGTTATTCTGAGTGCCTGATTCAAGACAGGAAGTTTTTTTTCCCTCTAAAACAGTTCGAGGGCCATACAAAATTATTCACTGAAAAATTTGACTGCTATATTTGGTCAAACATATAAGTGACTTTGGGTTACAGAAATTGCTCTTCAATTAAAAAAATCTAGAGCGCTGTATTTTAGCAGCACAAAATGGTGCCTGCACTATATATATTACAAATAGTACAGGCGCCATTTTAACCACATATAGCAGTCTAATTTTTAAGTTGAGAATGTTATATATTTAGTTCTATATTTGGCATTAATGACAGCAAAGCTAAACCCATGGGCGTCCAATGAAGGCTTTACTCAGCTTTTACTCTCCCTGCCATTGTCCCTGTCTATTTCTTTGCAACTGTCCCTGCCTTTGTCCCTTTCTCAGCCCTATATCTGCCCTGCACCTCCATCAGCCTCAAATCAGCCTCCTATCAGTCCCCCAGCCTACATCAGTCTCAGATCAGAGCCTCATCAGACCCTCCCCAGCCTTACATCAGAGTCCCAGCCTCAGATCACACCCCCATCAGACTTCCCAACCTTAGATCAGACCCCCAGCAAACCCTCCCTAGCCTCAGATCCGCCCCATTAGACTCCCCAGCCTCAGATCAGACCCTCATCAGACCCCCAGCCTCATATGAAGCCCATCAGTTCCCCCAGCCTCAGATCAATCCCTATCAGAACCCCCAGCCTCAGATCAGCCCCCATCAGACCCCCCCAGCCTCAGATCAGCCCTATCAGACCTGCCAGCCTCAGATCAGACCCCCAAAAGGCCCCCCAGCCTCACATCAGACCCCTATAAGAACCCCAGCCTCACATCAGACCCAAAGCCTCAGATCAGTGCCCATCAGACCCCAGGCCTCAGATCAGCCCCCCAGCTTCAGATCAGACCCCCCAGTCTCAGATCAGATTCCCATCAGTCCCTCCCCACCCTCCATAAGCCTCAGATCAGCCCCAATCAGACCTTAGATCAGACATTTGAAAAAAAATAATAATAAACTTACCTCTCCAGCTCTGGAAGGCGCTTCCACTTGGCAGATTCCCTTACCCTCCCTAGTCTTCTCCCCACCATGCTGTAATGTGACCTGACAGCGCACAGCGTCAGATCATAGTGTGCATCTACGTGCACAACGTCCTGACACTGTATGTGTCAGGACACAGAGCGGGGCCAGAAGAAGACCATGGAAGGTGAGGACAGCCAGTGCAGCACTGTCCTCATCTTCCTGTGGCTCCCACATGCTAATGACCACTTCCACAATGGGAGTGGTCATTAGCATTTTCACAATATGTTCTGGCCAGGGGCCACATGAAATGGTCCCACGGGCCACATATGGCCTGCGGTGGGCTAAGGTTCCCCACCCCTGTTCTAAAATAAAAATTTGGCTTCTACCTCATGGGGTTTTTAACCTTCATCTGAATCAACATTGCTGGATAATAGGCTGAACTGGATAGACGTATGTCTTTTTTCAGCCTTACAAACTGCTGTATGTTACCCTTTCCACATCCACACTGCACTACTGCTGCTCCCAAATAAAAGGAATTAAGGTGTGTATAAAAGGAGCAGGGATATGCAGCCCCTGTTGAGGCACCATTTTTGGATGCTTGGTCCCAACAAGCCACAGTTTGTGTAGTCACAGCATGTGTTGCAGCATGTGTTTGGAAACTTTCTAATATATAAAAGCATAACACATGCAACATGTTTATTAACACCATCAGCCATGCGTTTACCTATAGCTATGTATGTCAGTGTCACTCTAACATTATTTGCTATTGCATATATATATATATATATATATATATATACTGATTCATAGGAGACCTCATAGGAGTGTCATATACCAATTTGTAGACCAATTAGAGCACTTTTGATTTGTGTAGTGTGTGTAGAATTGATTTGTCCACAAAATATTCAATAAATCGGACACAAAAAACATTTCCAAAACTATTTAAATGTTTTAATTATTATAACTTCTGATATATACTATAGCTATTTACTGTACTACAGGAGCACCACAATATGCATCTTCTTGTGTCTTGCTATTATCTTCATATTACCCAGGTTTTAATACATAGACATACTAGACACATTAGAAATACAAGCATAACATTTTTATACTTTGCTTTTACTTGATACTTACTGATAATTATATCACTTTATTGTATGTAATATATTTGCTTGTGTCTCACTATTATCCACCTATTTACTGACAGCAATATATTTCACATTTTTATTTAGTATTTTTTTTTAGTTTTTTTTTTGTTAAAGGTGAAGCCTTCCCTGCACAGGTTCATAACAACTCCTCTCCCAAATATTATACCTTTTCCATAAAAAAAATCACACATTTTTTTCCCCTCAAAGAATGTTTCCCGTCTACTTTATTCTGAGATCTGTTACTATTTTTATTAAACTGACTTCATAATGAGATCTCTCAAATGTAGTGTGAGTGCAAACAAAGTGCCTTCTCCTTTAACAAATTTTTTATCATAGAGATCACTGTAAAACAATGTTTTTGGAAGATATGTCTGTCTTAGTAAAAATGTATCTAATAGGTTGATGAAAGACAAAAGCAGATGCCTATGGTAGTGCTCCTGAACTATGGTGCATATCTATAGCATTTTTACACATACAGTATCTGTACTACATAAAATAGTGATAAAATAAATTAATCTAATTATCAATAAGTATCCAGTAAAAGCAAATTTTAACAATTTTAGATTTATTAAACCAGAAAAATACTGATAGGAAGATAATAATAATAATAATAATAATAATAATAATAATAATAATAATATAAAAAATACAGGAACTCTTCAAAAGAATAAATATTGAATTGTATTCTCATTTGATTCATTATGGTCAGCCTTTTGAATTATAATCACTTCAACCTAAAAATTTTAACCTAAACTATAAATTCCTTATTTTAACTCTGGTTTATTTGTGCAGCTGTTTCACATGCTGATAGAAAATATGCGTAACGCTACAGTAGCACATCCTTATATTTGGTGTAACAAAATAGTTAAATGATCTATTTTGAAGGAGTTTAACATTTTAAATATATCATAATTCCCTATTCATGTGTAGCTCTCATGTTCTTATGTTTCATTGTTAAAATACTGATAATAACAAATAATTAATTAATCAAATTCATTGCAGTCATGGCTCTTTGTAAGTTGCTTCAATAAAGCTAGTAGTCTTAGTAGGAAAATCCCTTTAAGGACCTGTATAAAAGCTAAAGCCTGTTGAGTTAAAGAGATTGAACCCTTTTTTAAGTTGGGTCTACACCTTTTGGTGCTATGGATTAATTTTACAGTTTCAGTGCACACGATTGCATGCAAGTCATTTTACTGCTTTAGACTTTAGCTGTAGTGCAATAGTTAAAATGAATGGGTAGTGCTACAAAATATAGCCCTATTTTTAAAGGGAATCTATCACCATAATTCTGGACTGCTATCTCTTTTAGTGCATGAATAGTACTGCACACACGGAGTCTAGATCCCCATTTTATATTTTCCCTCTGTCCCCCTTTTCCTGGCTACCAGCACTTAGAGTTGCTAAACGGTGCTAACATAATGGAGAAGACTCATGCATGCATGCATGGCAGCCCTTAGAAAGCATTTTAGCAGAGCTTTAAATGCTGACAGCAGAGGAGGGGGGGTCTGGACTCTTTATCTGTTGTACTACTCATGTATTACAGAAGATAATAGCCCACAATTGTAGCGAGAGATTCCCTTTAAGGCGTCTTGCACACAACCATATAGTTTTTTCAGTATTTTGCGGTCCGCAAAAAACGGATCCGCCAAAAATACGGATGACGTTCGTTTGCATTCTGTTTTTTGCGGAACAGAACAGCTGGATAGAACAGTACTATGCTTGTCCGTTATGTGGACAATAATAGGACATGTTATATCTTTGAATGAAACTGAAAAAGGTTAATATGGAAACGGAAGGCATACAGGGTACCTTCCTTTTTTATAGCGGATCCATTGGAATGAATAGTTCCGTATACGGTCCGTATATGGACCGCAAAAAACGGAGCGGAAGCAGAAAAAAAAAACTTTGTGTGCTTGAAAATCCAGCATGTGGTGGAATTGTGGTGTCTCTTTCTCCTTTATTAGTAACTATATAAAAAAAATAACAAATGTTATACCTACAACATTTTTAAATGTAAGCAAAAAATCATCAGGCACTACCTGACTATCCAGTCAAAGCATCTGGCTGTGCACCCAAACACTTTTGCAATGCTTTTATTAGATATGCAGTTATAGGAATATGGTCATATATATATATATATATATATATATATATATATATATATATATATGTGTATCATGTATATAAACCTACATGATATGAAAAAAATTACATTACAATACTTCTTGCGTCCTCGTAAAAATGATTAAAATATTTTCTATTTCCCCAACATACTGTATTGTTAATCACAGCACTGGATAGAATTCATCCCTCCATTTAAACACTGTTATTAACCTCTCACCTATACATTTTCCTTCTGTGCCATGCTCCCCACACAATGTTTAGGTAAATTAGACTAAAGCCTTTTTTTTACAGCAGACACAGGTATTGGTTTGAACTTTCAATTGTAATTTATTCATGAAGGCGAGAGGTTGAGGCTGGCAGTGCTATGCATCATTCTGTCAAAAGGACTTTTCCTCATCCACAAAACAGCTACTGTACCGCAGAGAAAACAAATCATTTGCCGCACAGACCAGAACATAGAGCCAAGGAAAGTCTTGACATTTCAGCATTCTATAAATATATATTTTACACTTATACTGCTAAAAATAATTATAAAGTGACAGTCACTTTGGTATACACCATTTATTAAAATATAGGATCTCTAATAAGGAGTCATTTCTTGCAAAAGATGCTATTGACTACAATTTATATGGTTGAATAAGTAGCCCAAAAAAAAATATAGAAAACTTTAAACAAAATATATATGTAATAATGGTTGTACCTACCTAGGTCTTATTCCCATGTTCTTCAGAAATGTATAGAGGTTGCCAAGCAGGTTTGTGATGCTTTTTGGTCATCAAGAGACACAATGAGTCCCTTTTATATTCTGCCAAATTCTGCATTCCTCTGTGTGAAATAAGAGGCATCTAGCAGTATAGTAGGGGTTTGTGGACGTAGATCGGTACCAGGGGTGGACTTGCCATAGACCATACAGAAAAATATTCCATTGGACCGATGCCCAGGGAGCCGCCTGAGCCTTTCTCACAGCCGCTGGCCAGGTACATAATGGTCTGATGCTCTAAGCATTAATCAAATAAATTAACCATATTAAGTTCCCAGTATGTCCATGATGAGTACATTATCACAGCTCCATACAACTTTGAGCTGGCTGTAGTATGAGTGTAGCTATGGTCAAGCTGTTAGTCTAGTAAAATAGCCATCAACATTATTACCGATCTTATGGATTTTTAAAACATGGAGAAGTTACTTAAAAAGTTTTGTGATCCATTGTTTCCAATGTTTTTATCATACTACATTATTAGCATATTGTCATGCTCTAGTGTGGGAGGCAAACCCCCACACCAAACATTGGAGAGAAAGGGAAAAGGAAATAAGGCCTTAAACTAGGGAAGGAAGATGGACACCTCCTAGTGAAAACCCTAATCAAAGGTCTGACTAAATACCAGTATGAACAGACCCCTGAGTTCATACACAGGAATACCTAAAGTCCTATCTAACCCTAAAGAACCCTGGTACTAATGACAGGAATGAGACATCCTGTTTCTCCAAAAGGAAGGATGAATGGGTGTATCCCTAAGGCCTAATACAAAACAACAAATAAATGCAATACACAGAAAAGCCAAAATACAAAAGGAAAGGTAACACTTAACTTCCAAGAAGCTATGGCAGCACCAGGAACTCATCAAAGATCCAAACACCAGCTATCCACAGGTCCAACTGAAGCTATAAACCGCACAGCATTGTGGGAGAGACAACTATAAATAGGGAAAGTTAAATGACCACAATAGCAACACCTGGAGGTTAAGGGTGTGGCCAGTACCAGAAACAACACAGATGCCTATTGATCCACAAGGTAAAAATGTCAAACCAAACCAATCTCCTGCCACTCACTGTAGCAGGGATAGTCCGTATGTCTCGGTACATGCATGACACATATACTACTAGAAAATGAATGGATATGATATCAATGAAAATGACTAAACGTAGGTCTAATGCATGCAGTAGTTTTATGGAGCCATGCTATGACTTCTAAACTGGTGCCTGAACCCTCCATCATATTACCAATATGCCTGAAATTTCATACAGAGACATTCACAGAATCCTTATATACAAAAGTTGTGGAATATTTCATCAGTTGTGTGGAGACATTTTCCTGTGAAGTCCAAATGAGCAGGTATCACAGAGGATAAAGGTTATATATAGAGATGAGCAAATCAAAGTGGAATTCGATCCCAATTTCAGGAAAAATTTGATTTGCAACGAATGCAAATTTCCTCGCGCTTCGTGGTAATGAATTGCAATTTTACTAAAAGGGAGGCTACACATATGAGGACTAAGTACATAGGCCAAGGAACTCTGGGAAGGCAGGATCACCCAGATTGACATGCCTGCATGCAGCCAGTCAGCCCTGTGATGTCACAGCCCTATAAATAGGCCAGCCATTTTAGATTCTGCCATTTTCCAGCGTTCAGAGTGCAGGGACAGACGTATGAAGGCACTAGGGACGAAAAACAATATTAATTCAGTGGTCAGCGCTGCAGTTTTATGCGGTGAAATCTTTTTTGAAGTATTTTGGTCGAAAAACTAAATTTATTCTGCGGTCAGCGCTGTGGTTATATGCAGTAAAATCTTTAGTGACGTATCTTGATGAACTTCACGACTCTTCCGGGCTCAAAGCTATCTTAACGCTTTGTCTTGTCATTGACTGTAGCTACTAGAGGCCTGTTCATGCCAGGCAGGTTCCCCCAGAAGTATCTTGGTCGATCGACACTCTGTCATTGTGCCATTCTTTGGCTTACTCATGCTGCTGCCACCTCCAGACTTGGTCATTGTGCCACTCTGTGGCCTCCTCCTGATGCTGCTGCTGCCACCTCGAGACTCCTTCATTGTGCCACTCTGTGGCCTACTCATGCTGCTGCCACCTCCAGACTCGGTCATTGTGCCACTCAATGGCCTCCTCATTCTGCTGCCAACTCTAGACTCGGTCATTGTGCCACTCGGTGGCCTCCTCATACTGCCGCCACTCCCTTCTCCTAATGCTGCTGCTGCTGCCGCCACCTACAGACTCTGTCATTGTGCAACTTGGTGGCCTCCTCATGCTGCTTCCACCTCACCACTATGTCATAGGTCCACTCTGTGGACTTCTCATGCTGTTCCCACCCTTCCCAACTGGTCCACTATTTTGGATTTTGGCCTGGCTGACATCATCATTAATTTGACACTTCTTCTGATCTGTCAGAAGGAAGGAAAAATTAGACGCACAACGGATCCTGTCTGTGTAGCAGCTTTAAGGCCTGTATGGTCCCATCAGAATTGGCTTATGAATTGGTAGCCAAAAGCAGGAGTCGGTAGAAAACACAGAAGACATGCAAATATTCGGTTCACGTGTTATCTCTGTTTTAGATCCACTCCTGTTTTTTTGGGAGGCATTAGCAATACCGATGAATTACTGACTAAATGCTGACCGAGTGAAGGCGGATGTTCTACAGAGAGGATCTGTTTTTTGTGGGTTATTGTTTTGACGGATCAGAGGAAGGGCAAAATAATCAGTGACGTCAACACAAACTTACTGCTGACACCCTCTCCACTCTGTCCGGTGGGGCTCTACTTGTATAAGCGTTTAATATAACAGGTTCTGTAGACATCTATGTGGAATCATCTGACGACGGTGTAAAAGGAGTGCGCTTATTATTGACGCTAACATTGACCTGTAAGGCTGAGTTCATATACACTACGTGCAGAATTATTAGGCAAATGAGTATTTTGACCACATCATCCTCTTTATGCATGTTGTCTTACTCCAAGCTGTATAGGCTCGAAAGCCTACTACCAATTAAGCATATTAGGTGATGTGCATCTCTGTAATGAGAAGGGGTGTGGTCTAATGACATAAACACCCTATATCAGGTGTGCATAATTATTAGGCAACTTCCTTTCCTTTGGCAAAATGGGTCAAAAGAAGGACTTGACAGGCTCAGAAAAGTCAAAAATAGTGAGATATCTTGCAGAGGGATGCAGCACTCTTAAAATTGCAAAGCTTCTGAAGCGTGATCATCGAACAATCAAGCGTTTCATTCAAAATAGTCAACAGGGTCGCAAGAAGCGTGTGGAAAAACCAAGGCGCAAAATAACTGCCCATGAACTGAGAAAAGTCAAGCGTGCAGCTGCCAAGATGCCACTTGCCACCAGTTTGGCCATATTTCAGAGCTGCAACATCACTGGAGTGCCCAAAAGCACAAGGTGTGCAATACTCAGAGACATGGCCAAGGTAAGAAAGGCTGAAAGACGACCACCACTGAACAAGACACACAAGCTGAAACGTCAAGACTGGGCCAAGAAATATCTCAAGACTGATTTTTCTAAGGTTTTATGGACTGATGAAATGAGAGTGAGTCTTGATGGGCCAGATGGCTGGATTGGTAAAGGGCAGAGAGCTCCAGTCCGACTCAGACGCCAGCAAGGTGGAGGTGGAGTACTGGTTTGGGCTGCTATCATCAAAGATGAGCTTGTGGGGCCTTTTTGGGTTGAGGATGGAGTCAAGCTCAACTCCCAGTCCTACTGCCAGTTTCTGGAAGACACCTTCTTCAAGCAGTGGTACAGGAAGAAGTCTGCAAGGTAAGAAAAACATGATTTTCATGCAGGACAATGCTCCATCACACGCGTTCAAGTACTCCACAACGTGGCTGGCAAGAAAGGGTATAAAAGAAGAAAATCTAATGACATGGCCTCCTTGTTCACCTGATCTGAACCCCATTGAGAACCTGTGGTCCATCATCAAATGTGAGATTTACAAGGAGGGAAAACAGTACACCTCTCTGAACAGTGTCTGGGAGGCTGTGGTTGCTGCTGCACGCAATGTTGATGGTGAACAGATCAAAACACTGACAGAATCCATGGATGGCAGGCTTTTGAGTGTCCTTGCAAAGAAAGGTGGCTATATTGGTCACTGATTTGTTTTTGTTTTGTTTTTGAATGTCAGAAATGTATATTTGTGAATGTTGAGATGTTATATTGGTTTCACTGGTAAAAATAAATAATTGAAATGGGTATATATTTGTTTTTTGTTAAGTTGCCTAATAATTATGTACAGTAATAGTCACCTGCACACACAGATATCCCCCTAAAATAGCTAAAACTAAAAACAAACTAAAAACTACTTCAAAAAATATTCAGCTTTGATATTAATGAGTTTTTTGGGTTCATTGAGAACATGGTTGTTGTTCAATAATAAAATTAATCCTCAAAAATACAACTTGCCTAATAATTCTGCACTCCCTGTATAAGTTATTTGGTCTGTTTTGGCCCAGTGACTGCCCAAATAAGTGAAGTGTGCAGTGATTGTAAGAGCAGTAATCCAAATCAACAGCTCACATTTCTGCTTCGGCTGCACGGGAAAAGGGGAGGGATCCCTATACAAATTCCAATCCAAAGAATTCCCAGCTGCCTTGCTTGCTTAAATCTTGTATATTTATTTATCAAACAATAGTCCGCTAGCGGGACGCGTTTCGGCACATATTGCCTTCCTCAGCCATGGCTGCGGAAGGCAATATGTGCCGAAACGCGTCCCGTTAGAGGGCTATTGTTTAATAAAGAAAGAAACAAGATTTAAGCAAGCAAGGCAGCTGGGAATTCTTTGGATTGTGATTCTAAGAGCGACACCTGTCATCTGCATGTCATACTGACTCACAGTATTATTTCACTACCACAGCAGACTCTCTATGCGTGTTACTGCAAGGCACAGTATGCTACACCCCTATAAAGGCTCTCTGCAGCCCAGAAATAGCCGTTTTTAAATGTGATCTGGCGCAAATAAATCAGATCGAAGCAAATTTTTCCGAAAAATTCGGCGAACCGGCCAAATCAAATTTTTACAAAATTTGCTCATCTCTAGTTATATATCTACATAATCTATTAAAGCAGCCATATAGTCTTTGTACCAAATAGGCTCCATGTTATACTATTTTAGTATATTAAATGACCCCTCATTGTGTTCAAAAATATAACCCTTTCTGATGGAAATGCCCTTTAAGTCGGTGAGACCCTCTTTGTATGTAGATTGTAGGTTCTGTCACAGCAGTGATGAGTTTGTTATTCAGATTAGGCATCTATATGTAATGGAATGACATATTTAACATTACAAGGTAACTATTATATTAGGCAAGTGGACATTAGTAATTCTCCATAGTAGTTGGGAACTATAATCTTATTTATTGCCGCACCTATAGGTTCTCTGTTAAAGTTTGGCTTCCAATATGAAGTTTTCTTCCCTCTGTTGAATGGTGGAGAAGCCATATTCATGACCTTTATTCACTTTGATTAATAGGTTGCTCTGTTTTGCCTTTTTCCCCCCTGCGTTCAAAAATTACCATCTTTCATAAACGTAGAGGAAATAGGAAAAAATGAGGCTGGCATTAGCCCTTTTAGTCGTTGGGAAATTATAAAATGCGCATTTGCGGAGTAAGCAATTTTCACAATCTGCTGGCACATCCATCTTTTTAATGAGCCTTGTTTATAATGTGATGCTACGTTTCACGACACCTAACCTATTTACATCTTTGCCCCCCCTTTAATTAAGAGAAGAACCAGTTAAAAGAAAGTAAGAAGAAATATTAAAATGATCTGATTAATTCAGCTAGCGGGAGGTTATGGGGTTCCAAGGTTATTATAACCTATAAAGGCAGTATGTGAAAAGCTCCGTTCATTTATAATTGTATTAGGTGGAGCAAATTAGTGAGGTTGTACAGCTATGACAAAGGACTCCTTTCTATTCTATCTTACCCCCTACCGGAAGGGCGAAATGGCTTAAAGTTAGGCCCCATATTAGGCAAATGAGTTCTGATAAATCTTAGCTGTGCATCTAATGAGAATTCTGAGATTTTGGCTGTGCTAATTTGAAAAGATTATCATGGATAGCTTGTGTGTGCACCTATTGTCCGTCGCTGCTGCCTCGGTCTGATTTCATAGCTTGGGATATTCAAAGGGTTAAAGACAAACTTCATCATCCAGAAACACCCGGGAAGAGAGGCATAATCTACATATCATTAAAGACACAATGACACTTAGGTGGGGAAAAGAGAAAGCAGAAATGTTATGCTGAGTGTAAGGCAATAGAAGAAGAAAATCCAGATGTAGCAGAGCTGCGTTGGTTATTCACTGTTTCTTTAGCACCATACGATAACGTAACTCAATATGTTCTCTTCCTGTGTCCTATGACAAATGTCAGAAATTATAACAACTTTTGAGAAATGCCAAACTCCGCTCTGCTACATCAAAGTTTAATATTTTTTTTATACTCCTAAACCCAAAACTTTTAAAAGTAGATAAAATGTAAAATATGTAAGTGGACATTACAGTTTGAATAGAATTACAGTGAAGTGAATCAATTTAACATCTATCATGTATCTTCTATCTACACAGTTGAGCGAATTGCTCAGAATTCAGTTTAGGTTTGATTCGACCAAATTGATTATTTCCGAATATATACTACTACAGTCTGCTTGAATATTCTTATATAATACTCTCCTAGAACTCATATTTGTTCCCTGTTGTTTCTCACTTTTAAAACATTTTTAATACATTATTTTGATACACTATCTCTCTCCAAAGTTCACATGAATTAAAATAACAAAAAATTCTAAATCAGATCATCTATCTTTCCATATCTATCTATCTATCTATCTATCTACGGTATCTATATATCTATCTATCTACGGTATCTATTTATCTACGGTATCTATATATCTATCCATCTATCTACGGTATCTATTTATCTACGGTGTCTATCTATCTGGTAATACACATACACACACATATACAATATCTATAGATAGAGCAGAGCACCTTTGATTGCATTCCAAACGAGCTGCTCATCATCTTTTTGCAAATTAATATGTTTCATTGATTATTCCATAAATAATCACTTTACAACTTATGTTGGGGATCCAAATAATCTACCAATCACCCTGTTAACAAACAGACAGAAGTGCTTTTCAATAGCTTAAACACAGGCTTAACACTAGGTGTGGCAATTAAGTTATTGATTTTAGGCAAATGGTTTGTTAATTATTCAACAGGTTCCCTTTCTTGTCTAATTAACTCACAGCTCATTTAAATCAATAAGGAGCGTCTCTGGGGAACAGCAATGCTTCACTTTTTTTCTTTTTTTTTTAGCTATGGAAGAATTTGCAAGAAGTTACAGTAACTTACAAGGGGCTGACAAGGAAACCATTGCTTTATGGAGATGCTACTCAAGGAGTCTACCAGTTAAAACAAGAGCAGCTCAGTTGTGGATGCTCCTACTACCTACAGCCCTGCTTGTTTTTACACAACTTCGCAAACACAACAAATTCCCTAGTTCTCTACTTGAAAATTTTGCAATGCATTCTGACAGTCCTTACTACCCTTCCTTTCTATATGTAAAATATAAAAAGTACTGTAATTATATAATTATATAGATTCTATAAAGTTCTTTATAATCTCTTTAATAACAGTAACCTTTGTGCTACTACACAAGTAGTGACATGCAGGTGTACATAGAATCACCTCAGTATACTGTATGAGCCAGAATGAAAAGCCACTAACATAGCGTGAACCCAACCTGTCCATAAAGTAGCTGACATAGTCCACCATTCGAAGAAAAAAAACGTCACTCCAATTTTCTTTGGAGGAAAATATTAATAGCAGCACTTCTATGGTGCCAGGTGCAAGTCCTTGCCATTTTTGGACAACAAAAAACGATGAATGTAGAAAAGGTAACAAGGCAGCACTCTGGTCTTCAGTAAAACAAAGTGGATCTTTATTACACTCAATGCAACGTTTCATCTCATCTCAATGGAACCTTTGTCATGCAGTGACCACAGTGCTCTGAACATATATATATACTGTATATATATATATATATATATATATATATATAGGGCTGTGAATCAAACTTTATATAATTGATATCAATTCATAAATAAACATGATTCAACAAGGTATAAAAGGTAATTTTTGTTAAAAAAACATTTCATATCCACGTGTAAAAAATCCAGTGACCAGGTAATGTGTAATATACAGAAATATATATATATATATATATATATATATATATATATATATCCATATAAAAGGTCTGGCAGCACTCCCTTGAGAAATGGAGATGAAGGGTGCCCGCGGTAATCCCTCGATTCAGGATGGTGTATAAATAATGAAAATCTGCAGCACTCCTTGAAAGATGAAAAAATGTGCTATTTATTCACACATGTCAAGTGACAACGTTTTGGTTCTCTCACAGAACCTTTCTCAAGTCAGGTGAGGTGTCACCTGACTTGAGAAAGGTTCTGTGAGAGAAACGAAACGTTGTCACTTGACATGTGTGAATAAATAGCACATTTTTTCATCTTTCAAGGAGTGCTGCAGATTTTCATTATATATATATATATATATATATATATATATATACACTCACCTAAAGAATTATTAGGAACAATATACTAATACGGTGTTGGACCCCCTTTTGCCTTCAGAACTGCCTTAATTCTACGTGGCATTGATTCAACAAGGTGCTGATAGCATTCTTTAGAAATGTTGGCCCATATTGATAGGATAGCATCTTGCAGTTGATGGAGATTTGAGGGATGCACATCCAGGGCACGAAGCTCCCGTTCCACCACATTCCAAAGATGCTCTATTGGGTTGAGATCTGGTGACTGTGGGGGCCAATTTAGAACAGTGAATTCATTGTCATGTTCAAGAAACCAATTTGAAATGATTCAAGCTTTGTGACATGGTGCATTATCCTGCTGGAAGTAGCCATCAGAGGATGGGTACATGGTGGTCATGAAGGGATGGACATGGTCAGAAACAATGCTCAGGTAGCCCGTGGCATTTAAACGATGGCCAATTAGCACTAAGGGGCCTAAAGTGTGCCCAGAAAACATCCCCCACACCATTACACCACCACCACCAGCTTGCACAGTGGTAACAAGGCATGATGGATACATATTCTCATTCTGTTTACGCCAAATGTAATGTCTCAACAGAAATCGAGACTCATCAGACCAGGCAACATTTTTCCAGTCTTCAACAGTCCAATTTTGGTGAGCTTGTGCAAATTGTAGCCTCTTTTTCCTATTTGTAGTAGAGATGAGTGGTACCCGGTGGGGTCTTCTGCTGTTGTAGCCCATCTTTCATTCCCATTCTGACATTCTGTTTGGAGTTCAGGAGATTGTCTTGACCAGGACGACAACCCTACATGCATTGAAGCAACTGCCATGTTATTGGTTGACTAGATAATCGCATTAATGAGAAATAGAACAGGTGTTCCTAATAATTCTTTAGGTGAGTGTATATACAGTACAGACCAAAAGTTTGGACACACCTTCTCATTCAAAGAGTTTTCTTTATTTTCATGACTATGAAAATTGTAGATTCACAATGAAGGCATCAAAACTATGAATTAACACATATGGAATTATATACATAACAAACAAGTGTGAAACAACTGAAAATATGTCATATTCTAGGTTCTTCAAAGTAGCCACCTTTTGCTTTGATTACTGCTATGCACACTCTTGGCATTCTCTTGATGATCTTTAAGAGGTAGTCACCTGAACTGGTTTTCACTTCACAGGTGTGGCCTGTCAGGTTTAATAAGTGGGATTTCTTGCCTTATAAATGGGGTTGGGACCATCAGTTGCGTTGTGGAAAAGTCAGGTGGATACACAGCTGATAGTCCTACTGAATAGACTGTTAGGATTTGTATTATGGCAAGAAAAAGCAGCTAAGTAAAGAAAAACGAGTGTCCATCATTACTTTAAGAAATGAAGGTCAGTCAGTCCGAAAAATTGGGAAAACTTTGAAAGTGTCCCCAAGTGCAGTCACAAAAACCATCAAGCGCTACAAAGAAACTGGCTCACATGCGGACCGCCCCAGGAAAGGAAGACCAAGAGTTACCTCTGCTGCAGAGGATAAGTTCATCCGAGTCACCAGCCTCAGAAATCGCAGGTTAGCAGCAGCTCAGATTAGAGACCAGGTCAATGCCACACAGAGTTCTAGCAGCAGACACATCTCTAGAACAACTGTTAAGAGGAGACTGTGTGAATCAGGCCTTCATGGTAGAATATCTGCTAGGAAACCACTGCTAAGGACAGGCAACAAGCAACGTAAGACATGGAGGACGAGGTGTGATGGTGTGGGGGTGCTTTGCTGGTGACACTGTTGGGGATTTATTCAAAATTGAAGGCATACTGAATATATATATACAGTACAGACCAAAAGTTTGGACACACCTTCTCATTCAAAGAGTTTTCTTTATTTTCATGACTATGAAAATTGTACATTCACAGTACATCAAAACTATGAATTAACACATGTGGAATTATATACATAACAAAAAAGTGTGAAACAACTAAAAATATGTCATATTCTAGGTTCTTCACAGTAGCCACCTTTTGCTTTGATTACTGCTTTGCACACTCTTGGCATTCTCTTGATGAGCTTCAAGAGGTAGTCACCTGAAATGGTCTTCCAACAGTCTTGAAGGAGTTCCCAGAGATGCTTAGCACTTGTTGGCCCTTTTGCCTTCACTCTGCGGTCCAACTCACCCTAAACCATCTCAATTAGGTTCAGGTTCGGTGACTGTGGAGGCCAGGTCATCTGGCGCAGCACCTCATCACTCTCCTTCATGGTCAAACAGCCCTTATACAGCCTGGAGGTGTGTTTGTCGTCATTGTCCTGTTAAAAAATAAATGATGGTCCAACTAAATGCAAACCGGATGGAATAGCATGCCGCTGCAAGATGCTGTGGTAGCCATGCTGGTTCAGTATGCCTTCAATTTTGAATAAATCCCCAACAGTGTCACCAGCAAAGCACCCCCACACCATCACACCTCCTCCTCCATGCTTCACGGTGGGAACCAGGCATGTAGAGTCCATCCATTCACCTTTTCTGCGTCGCACAAAGACACGGTGGTTGGAACCAAAGATCTCAAATTTGGACTCATCAGACCAAAGCACAGATTTCCACTGGTCTAATGTTCATTCCTTGTGTTCTTTAGCCCAAACAAGTCTCTTCTGCTTGTTGCCTGTCCTTAGCAGTGGTTTCCTAGCAGATATTCTACCATGAAGGCCTGATTCACACAGTCTCCTCTTAACAGTTGTTCTAGAGATGTGTCTGCTGCTAGAACTCTGTGTGGCATTGACCTGGTCTCTAATCTGAGCTGCTGTTAACCTGCGATTTCTGAGGCTGGTGACTCGGATGAACTTATCCTCCACAGCAGAGGTGACTCTTGGTCTTCCTTTCCTGAGGAGCCAGTTTCTTTGTAGTGCTTGATGGTTTTTGTGACTGCACTTTTGGACACTTTTAAAGTTTTCCCAATTTTTCGGACTGACTGACCTTAATTTCTTAAAGTAATGATGGCCACTCATTTTTATTTACTTAGCTGCTTTTTTCTTGCCATAATACAAATTCTAACAGTCTATTCAGTAGGACTATCAGCTGTGTATCCATCTGACTTCTCCACAACGCAACTGATGGTCCCAACCCCATTTATAAGGCAAGAAATCCCACTTATTAAACCTGACAGGGCACACCTGTGAAGTGAAAACCATTTCAGGTGACTACCTCTTGAAGCTCATCAAAAGAATGCCAAGAGTGTGCAAAGCAGTAATCAAAGCAAAAGGTGGGTACTTTGAAGAACCTAGAATATGACATATTTTCAGTTGTTTCACACTTTTTTGTTATGTATATAATTCCACATGTGGTAATTCATAGTTTTGATGCCTTCAGTGTGAATCTACAATTTTCATAGTCATGAAAATAAAGAAAACTCTTTGAATGAGAAGGTGTGTCCAAACTTTTGGTCTGTATTGTATATCAAGTGATATTAAACATAATAAAACCCATGATAGTGTCAACAATTATTATTAATAAAGTGCTAGTTAAAAATACATATAGATGAATTTATGAGACATACACCCCCCCATGATTCCGGCCATGTATGCTTAAACAGGTGTCCCATGATGTACATTGCGCCTGTGCTAGCATAAGCTTATATCAAACTTACATCATATCTATATATCTATCTATCTACTGTATCTATATCAGGGATGTTCATTTAGTTATCCTTCTGAATATGAAAGCACCATTTATCATGCTGAAATACTCCAATATTAGGCGTATTTCAGTCGCAGACAGCGGCGGCAAACAGCTAGTTGCGCCACTATCTGTCACTTCGCCCTGCTCACGCCAGGTCTAAAATTGTGGGTGTGGGAGCGGAAAGGGAATGGCAGGCTCGTCCCATTTGCCATTTTCTATGCCTGTTTCAGGCGTAGAAAAAGGTTGAAATGTAAGACAGCATGGAAGCTGTCTTACATTTAGTACTGGCGCTGGATGCGCTGAAGTTATGTAGTCTTTATAACCTTGGCGGATCCACCGGCAGCTTAGGGCTTTATTAAGACTGGCATCTAAGTTGCTGGTCTTAATAAATGTGCCCCAAAGTTTCCTGAAAAAATTGAACTTGCTACTTTTCAATGTAATTTCCCTTGACTTCAACACACCTATTCCACTTCACATCCAGTGATCAAATGCCCTCAGAATAGAAGAAGACTTATTGCTGCTGCAGGAACCTTGTTATTGCCTCTTTACATTTTCATCAGGAAATCATTGCCCACACAAAAATGTCTTCAGGTTCCGAAAGAGAAAGTAATCACTTGGAGCCGGGTCTGGACTGTAGAGTGGATGGTCAAGCTCCATGAAGCTGCATTCCCTGACAGCAGCTTGTGATTTGCGAGACATGTGAGCTGGCACATTGTTGTGAAGCAGCAACATACCTGCCATCAACTTCCCAAGGAGTTTCTCTTTGATTGTCTCACATAATGCCTTCATTGTTGATGTATAGGTGTATCCAGTAATTGTTGTCTTGTGTAGCATGAATTCTAGTAATAAAACACATTCTATATCTCATAAAACTGTTGCCATAAAACTGTTCACTGCTGCACACAAAATTTCTTTGGAGTTGATGACCCCTTGTGCTTCTATTGCATGGACTCTTGTTTGGTCTCAGGATCATTGTGGTGGACCCATGTTTCATTACCAGTAATAATTTAAGAATAGAAGTCTACTGGATTTTCTCTAAGCATGTCTAAATTCTCTTGGCTAAATTGCTGGCAACAAATGTTTTGTTCAGGCATCAACTAAAATGCCTAATACATAAGCTATAACAGTGACTTTGACTCGACAATCTTCCAAAATCATGGCCTCCACTTTACAGCGCATTTCCTCTGAAGATGCTTTGAGAGCTGGTCCTGAACGGGAGTCTTCTTTAATTGATTCCCTACCCCATTCAAACTGCTTTGCCCAAAACTTTACTTGGTAATAGGAAGGTGGATCATTACTATATACAGCAATCATTCTTTCATGGATTTCTTTATGCTTCTTTTCTTCTTTGGTAAGGAATTTAATCATGGAACGAAGCTCCAAATACCTCACTTTCTTTGTAGTCCTCTACACATTTACTGTATGGATTTTTTTAAAATCTTTTCATTATACAGTTTGGAACACAGAAAGTATTTTCATGTCTGAAATACCAGTGTTTTTACTAAAAAAAATTAGGAGAGAACCAAAAAGTGTTTGCCTCCAAAGCTAGAACTCTTTGCAATCAGTGTAGCTACAAGAATTTGTGGCAGAAACTCTACAAAAATAAACAGCAATTCCCTGCCGAGGACATAGCATGGAAAACAAAATCATTATCCATTTAATTTTTTTTTCTGCACTGCTTTTTGGACAGTTAATTTTATTGTTAGTTTGCCAACAGAATAACATTAAGTGTTTGGGAAACTAAAGTAAATGTCATATTAAAACACAAGTGGTGTATGCCAAAATTTCATTATCAACCATATGTTAATCTGTAATAAACATCGTGTCTCAAAAATATCTTGTTATAAGTAAAAATAATCAAAAGTACTGGTCAGTGCCATGTATTCCCATAGTAAGAGAAATCCTAAACTAGAAAAAAAAAAGATATAACATTGCATCGAATAATGAGTATAGTGGGGCTCATTAGAGATGGCCTTGCGGTTCGCCCGGCAGTCGTTTCACTGCGAACTTTGCTTGTTCGCAATTCGCCGAACATGCGAACATATAGCAATGTCCATCGAAGCCATATTCTTATGCATTGCACCGAACTTTGACCCATGACACATCCATCAGGTGGGACAGGACAGCCAATTGAGACATTTCAGCACATGGACACACCCCCACCCAATAACAGAACCGCACCTGGCAGCCATTTTACATTCTGTGTTTTGCCAGTGTAGGGAGAGGTTGCTTTGTGGAGCAGGGACAGGCTGTTAGGGACACCAAACGCTAGCTAATAGGGCCACAAAAGTCCTTTTAAGGACTGGTATAGGCGTGCTATCAATAGGTGTGATATACTGAGAGGTGTGATATACTTATAATATACTTTCCAACATAGAAAGTATATTATAGTGCATTTGTAATGTGCAGCAGTTGTGTGCAGTTCTGCTGAGATACCGCAGCTATATAGAGGGACAAATAACTAATTGTGATATACCTGTTTCCCCCCAAAATCTGATTGAGGGGTGTGATATACCTATAATATACTTTCTAACATAGAAAGTATATTATAGTGCATGTGTATCGTGTAGCAGTTGTATACGATTCTGCTGCGATACAGCAGGTATATAGAGGGAACAACTATTTGCAACTGGTGTGATATACCTGCTTCCACCAAATATTGATTATGGGGTTCTATATTCCTGTTTCCATAAATACTGATTGAGGGGTGCGATATACCTGCTTCTACAAAATATTGATTAAGGGGTTCTATATACCTACTTCCACAAAATACTGATTGAGGGTTGCAATATACCTTCTTCCACAAAATATTAATTGAGGCCTGAGATACACCTGCTTCCACCAAATATTGATTAAGGTGTTCTATATGCCTGTTTTGACAAATTACTGATTGAGGGTTGCAATATACCTGCTTCCACAAAATACTGATTGAGGGGTGCGATATACCTGCTTCCACCAAATATTGATTGAGGCCTGCGATACACCGGCTTCAACTAAATACTGATTGAGGCCTGCTATATATCTGCTTCCACTAATACTGCTCTTCTCTAGGGAGTTTGGCACAGGGTCATTTTGGAAATGACAGGCAGAGGAAGAGGCATGCCGTTCCGCAGGGGTGGTAGGGGTCGGGCAGGTGCACCAGGCCGGAGCCTAAGTGTGAAGTTGGAGAAGGTGCGTGCGATTACGTCAAAGAACGCACCAGAGTTGGTTGAGTGGCTCACTCAGCCTTCTGCTTCTGCAATCCTCCTCATCCTCTGTATCTGCACCCTCCTCACTCTCTGCTGTGTGCATCCCCAAAGACACCACCACCGCTACCACCATAGCCCATTCACTTGAGTAAGAGGATTTTTTTTCCCATCCATACCTAGACCTTACGGATGCGCAGCCATTCTTGGCATCAGATGAGGAAGAGAAGGTAGCAACGGCAATCGATGGACGTCACGTGGGTGCCCACAAGAGAGGAAGAGGAGGGAAGTTCAGAGGGAAAGACGGAGCAGTAGATAGGGAGGAGAAGGAGCAGAAGCAGGCAGAACTCGCAGTGCATAGGAGGCAAAAAGCAGACTGCAAATGTATATGGAGCGAGCCATCAACCAAGCACGCAGGGGCGAACTGAGAACCCTCAGGGCCCCATGGCAAAATAAATCAAGGGTCCCCTTACAGGCCCCACCCATGTTCTGCTGCAAGCCCCAACCTTGTCCCGCCTCCATGCCCCGCCTCCAGCCACACCCTACACAATCTTAATTAAGATTTCAAAGTTAAAGTGACACAAAAGGCACCCAGACCACTTCAGCTCATTGAAGTGGTCTGGGTACAGTGTCCCTTTTGCAAATCGAGCTGCAATGTTCTAGAGAAACTGCATTGTTTAAGTTCCAGCAATAAGTCAGCCTCTAGTGGTCGGCAGCCACCTGAGGGCTTCCTGGATTAAAACAGGCCTTTGGTCTGGTATCTGACGCTGGACGTCCTCACACCCTGCATGATGACCTCCAGGGTCAAATTTTTCCCCATAGGAAAGCATTGATTCAATGCTCTCGTATGGGGTGATCTAATCTCAGCGTCCATTAGTGAGCCTCTGTTAGAAGCAGTGTGGGCACAACTATTGTGAAGAGGGCACATATCTGGGCATAACTACTGTGAAGGGGGCACATATCTGGGCATAACTACTTTGAAGGGGGCACATATCTGGGCATAACTACTGTGAAGGGGGCACATATCTGGGCATAACTACTGAGAAGGGGGCACATATCTGGGCATAACTACTGTGAAAGGAGGGGGAGGCCCTTCACAGTAGTTATTAATCCCTTTCAGCAGTCTCCCCTTCAGTGAATGGGGGACTGCTGAAAGGGGTTAATAACTACTGTGAAGGGCCTAGCCGTCTGGGCAACCCCACAGATCATCCCTCCACCCACCTTGTACTTGTTCCACTTATCCGTTACTTGCGGGCTACATGTGCATGAGTTCAGTCACTTCGGTGCACAATCCCATCCTGTGGCGCGTGATCCCGTGAGACCTGTGACCTACAGCGGCAGGTCTTGCAGGATCACGCGCTGCAGGACGGGATTGCCCACCAAGTGACTCAACTCATTCCCACGCGCCCACAAGTAGCGGAACAATTACAAGAGGGGTGGGGAATAGCCAAATAAAAAAAATATTTTGAACCAAAAGGTGTTATGGGGGTTCTGTGGATGACACACTGTTATGGGGGCTTTGTGGATGACACACTGTTATGGGGGCTCTGTGGATGGCACTGTTGAGGGGGGGGGATCTGTGGGTGACACATATATAGCACCTTATGCTATATATGTGTCATCCACAGATCCCCCCATAACAGTGTCCCTGTGAGTGAATGATCCCGAATACACTGCACATGCGCGAAAAAGACGACTTCGCGCAGGCGCAGCAGAGGTCAACAAAATGCAAACAAAAATAAAGGTTAACAAAATGCAAATATCTAGACCTCTTCAGCACCTCTGTGACGTTTAATTGACAGTATTATGTCTATATCGTGGAAAATAGTTTTAAGGAAATGAAATAAAGATTTAAAATTTTAGTCAGCACTTCAAGCTAGACGTAATGTAAAACTATCTTCCACGATATAGACATAATACTGTCAAGTAAACGGAACAACGGCATCTGGTGTTGTAATGGCAGCGGGGCCCGGTGCAGTCACTGTATTCTATTACACCGGGCCCCGCTCACTGTAATACTAATATTCCTATGTGAACAACTTGAAATCCTCTGCGATCCTCTCCCTCTCTGTACTCACAAACTCAGTAGCAGGCCGGGGCGGCAGCGCAACTCACTGACGTCACGCGCCTGCTCCTCCCACTTTATGAATGAAGCAGGCGGAGCAGGCGTGTGACGTCAGTGAGTTGCGCTGCCGTCTGGCCTGCTACTGAGTTTTAGAGATGGGAAGTTCGGATCTTTTTCATGAATCAGATCTTCGGTTCACTTCCTGAGCCGGCAGAAGCAAGTGAACCGAAGATCGATGCGCATGCTCAGTTCATCAAATCTTCGGTTCACTTGCTGAGTCGGCTCTCAAGTGAACCGAAGGTCTGGAGGGACTCGCTCCTGGCAAACACAGCTCTGCTGCAGTGGAGCAGACTGATGTAATTACACGGTATAGTTATTGCAGGGATTTAGATAATGGTCTAAGAGTTTATTAGTTAAAAGAATCAAATGAGTCAGAGACTCATTTGATTCTTTGAGTTAAAATAATCCTGTCACCGAGTCCCTGCCAGGCTTCCTGCTCTACTACATTGCTGCAAGCACCCTGTACACACACAGCTCTGCTACATTGCTGCAAGCACCCTGTACACACACAGCTCTGCTACATTGCTGCAAGCACCCTGTACACACACAGCCCTGCTACATTGCTGCAAACACCCTGTACACACACAGCTCTGCTACATTGCTGCAAGCACCCTGTACACACACAGCTCTGCTACATTGCTGCAAGCACCCTGTACACACACACAGCTCTGCTACATGCAATACTATACCACCCCCCCGGACGGACTTGTCGGGAGACAGGGAGCCGCAGAGCAGGAAGCCTGGCAGGGACTCAGACAGTGACACGATTCTTTTAACTAATAAACTCAGACGATTCTCTTAGTCCCTGCACGACTCCCCTGTGCTGTGAGTCAGTGCTGGACTGCTGGCTGCCTCTGATTGGTTGGAGGGCGGGGAGGGGCGGGGCTAGCTTCCACTGTCGGCTCCTATTACACTGCCTGCTGCTGCCTCTATGCTAAGTGGGTTTGTGAGTACAGAGAGGGAGAGGATCGCAGGGGATTTCAAGTTGTTCACATAGGAATATTACTATAGCACCCGGTGTTGTGTTATGTTATTCTGGGGCTGGCCCCCATCCCGGCCGGGCCCTCGGACCATGTCCGAAGTGCCCGACCGGTCAGTCCGCCCCTGCAAGCACGGTCACATCTTGCGCTCCCAGGACGCCGGCACATGGCTCCGCAGTGTGGGCTTTTTTTAACGTGTCAGCTGCTGATAATAGTGTTGCCATCTGCAGCATGTGCTGTCAACGCATAAGTCGTGGTAAGCCCAACACTTACCTAGGGATGACCAGCCTTAAGAAGGCACCTGGCCTCCCATCGCCGAGCCCAGTGGGATTAACGCCGCGAGAACCCACAAAGCCACACTCCTGGCTCTCCACGTCCTGCCTCTTCTCCTCTCTCCTCCCATTAGTCCTCCACTCCACCTTCCACTGTACTGTCGACGTGTTCATCGGGCAGAGGGCAGGATTCCTGGCCCAACTGTTTAAGGATAAGAAGTTGATGACGCCGGATAACCCTCCCCGGAAGGGAAACATTTCTCCTAGAAGGACATCACAGAGCTATAAGGCCACGTTCATCGGCAAGTGAATATATCTCTGGCACACAGTGTCGGTGCCAAGATACATCTGACCACAGACATACTTAGACCCCCTTGTGGCAGACATGTTACCAGCATCACAGAGGGCTTTCAGAATGAAGAATTTCCAGACCTTGCTGCAAGAGATGCTGTATTCTAGTGTTGCAGTCGCTGGCAGAGGAATTTCCACCCACAGCGGAACAGGTGTGGGTACCATTCCTACCGCGTATGTAAGAATAGGGCGGTTTAAATATGTGTTGGTCACTTCAGATATGAGATTATTCTTGCAGCCAACCCATCAACAGCCGCCCTCCAGCCTCAGGGAATGCCTAGAACGACAGGTGTCTGACTACATTGGGTTAACGGCCGATGTGGACACTCTGAGAAGCGAGGAACCCCTGGACTACTGGGTGTGCAAGCTTGACCTGTGGCCAAAGATGGCACAATTTGCCATGGAACTCTTGTCTTGCCCCTCGTCGAGTGTCCTGTCCGAAAGGACGTTCAGCTCAGCAGGGGGGATCGTGACCAATAAGCACACTCGCCTAGCTCACGACAGTGTGGACTACCTCACATTTCTAAAAATGAATGAGGGATGGATCTCGGAGGAATTCAACACCTGTGACGACCATGTGTAATTGAATTTGGTCATGCCGGCCCAGACATATACAGCGGCAAAGGCCTTTTCTGTCAGATGAATGCCTAATTTTTGGGGCCTGTAGTCGCCTACAGTAAAAATGTTTCCAGTGACTGTCTAATATACCACCAGCCACATAATCACTTGTTCTTTTCTGTCAGGTTAATGCCAAATTTTTGGGGCCTGTACTCCACTGGCCTAAAGTAAAATAGTTATCCAGTAACTGTCTAATATACCTCCAGCCACATAATCACTTGTTCTTTTCTGTCAGGCAAATGCCAAATTTTTGGGGCCTATACTGGCCACAGTAAAATTGTTATCTATTGACCGCCTAATGTACCTCCAGCCACATAATCACTTGTTCTTTTCTGTCCGGTGAATGCCTAATGTTTGGGGCCTGTACTCCACTGCAATAAAATTGTTATCCACTGACCGCCTAATATACCTCCAGCCACATAATCACTTGTTCTTTTCTGTCAGGTGAATGCCTAATGTTTGGGGCCTGTACTCCACTGGCCTGCAGTAAAATTGTAATCCACTGACCGCCTAATAGTGTTGATCACGAATATTCGAATTTCAAATTTTTATCGCTAATATAGGTACTTCGAAAATTCGCGAATATTTAGAATATAAATATATATATTCGTAATTTCGAATATTCAAATTTTTTTTTTCTATATTTTTTTTTATTCGATTTTTTTTTTAAATCAGTACACATGATCCCTCCCTGCTTCTAGTTTGTGGGCCAATAAGAAGGCTGCAATATACTTGACTTTAGGAGTAGTAGTGTTTTCGAATTTTGCTCTATATTAGTTTTTTCGAATATTTGCTATATTGCTATATATTCTTGTTTTAGAATATTACGAATATTCGAAAAAATGAAGTTATAGCAATATAGCGAATATTCGAAAAAATCGAATATAGAGCAATTTAGCTAATATAGTGCTATAATCTTCTTTGTCTAATAGTTGTAAGTTGAAAATTTTGCAATAAAAATTAGAATCCGAAAATTCGAATTACGAAAATTCGCATATTGCACAATGATTACACAATCGTGAATTTTCGAATATTCAACGAATATTCTACATTTTTTTCGCAAAGTATCGCAAATTTGAATATGACTCCTGCCGCTCATCACTACCGCCTAATATACCTTCAGCCACATAATCACTTGTTCTTTTCTGTCAGGTGAATGCCAAATAAAAAATGTCTAGGCTCCAGCAGGGCCTATTTTGAGAATTTCCCTTTAAGACGCATAAAAATGTCCCCTGATTAAAATACATATTTTTTGTGGGATTTTTTGCCATTGATCCCCCTCTGGTATGTCACTGTGCATGTTGTGGGACTATTTGTGCACTTCTAGTAAGTATTTGAAGGCTGCAAATATGACCTGAAGGTTTGATTGCGAACGTGCATTCAAATTCGCGATGCGTCCCGGTCGATGTTCGTCCATCACTAGGGCTCATGTATAGGACCCTATTTATACAATACAGCTGTCTGCATAGAATATGTGTGGCGACAAAAGTATCTTAGACTTGTATGGGTTTCGATTCATGGCTTTATACAACTGAAAATGTTAAACAGAGCCATAATATTATATTACCAGGGGCATGTGGGCTATGGTGATGATCAAGAACATTCATAGAGTACATCACTCCATATAAACATGCTGAGAATCACTAAAGGGAAAAAATACCCATTTAGTGATGCCATCTTATACTACATGAAGTTTCATTGGCTTCTACAGGAAATTATTCTGTGTAAACAGAGATTAACCTCCACCAATAATGTAACTATCATTTAGGCACACACAGTACAAAAGATTGCTCCATGTAAATAGAGCTATATGAGTGCAAATGTACAATCATAAACAGTTTTTGGGACAAAGATGTGTTGAGATAAAACAGTTTGCAATATTTTTAATTGCTTGAAAGTAATGCATATATATATATATATATATATATATATATATATATACACACTCACCTAAAGAATTATTAGGAACACCTGTTCTATTTCTCATTAATGTGATTATCTAGTCAACCAATCACATGGCAGTTGCTTCAATGCATGTAGGGTTGTGGTCCTGGTCAAGACAATCTCCTGAACTCCAAACTGAATGTCAGAATGGGATAGAAAGGTGATTTAAGCAATTTTGAGCGTGGCATGGTTGTTGGTGCCAGACGGGCCGGTCTGAGTATTTCACAATCTGCTCAGTTACTGGGATTTTCACGCACAACCATTTCTAGGGTTTACAAAGAATGGTGTGAAAAGGGAAAAACATCAAGTATGCGGCAGTCCTGTGGGCGAAAATGCCTTGTTGATGCTAGAGGTCAGAGGAGAATGGGCCGACTGATTCAAGCTGATAGAAGAGCAACGTTGACTGAAATAACCACTCGTTACAACCGAGGTATGCAGCAAAGCATTTGTGAAGCCACAACACGCACAACCTTGAGGCGGATGGGCTACAACAGCAGAAGACCCCACTGGGTACCACTTATCTCCACTACAAATAGGAAAAAGAGGCTACAATTTGCACGAGCTCTACAAAATTGGACTGTTGAAGACTGGAAAAATGTTGCCTGGTCTGATGAGTCTCGATTTCTGTTGAGACATTCAAATGGTAGAGTCCGAATTTGGCGTAAACAGAATGAGAATATGTATCCATCATGCCTTCTTACCACTGTGCAGGCTGGTGGTGGTGGTGTAATAGTGTGGGGGATGTTTTCTGGGCACACTTTAGGCCCCTTAGTGCCAATTGGCCATCGTTTAAATGCCACGGGCTACCTGAGCAGTTCTGGAGGCAAAAGGGGGTCCAACACCATATTAGTATGGTGCTCCTAATAATTCTTTAGGTGAGTGTATATATATTTAGATATATATGTACTGTATGAAATGTCCCTGATTTTAGATGTATTAATTCTATATTGTGCTGCATTTGGCATTTATGTGTGTTACTTGCATTACTGAATTTTTTTTAAAGAAAAAGTGGTGTCTAGAGGATATGGTATGCCTGAACCCCTTGTAAATGAACACACTGTTGATAATGAAATACTATAAATATCATTTTGCTCCATTTCATGTTCTAAAAATAGTAATGTGCATGACTTGTGTCTACAGATTATTGTTGGTGATTTATCAATAAACCTCCAAAATATTATCTTAGATGAAAACTTGAATTAGTTAACATTAGTTTTATTTGATGATTTACCATTAGAGTTTGCTAATAGAGACAATCAAAATGCCCAAAATTCGTTTTGAGTTTGTTCTGGTTGAATCACCCAACCAATTGGTCTGAATTAATTCTGGCAAAATCCAATGAGCTCTAATTAGGCTGAACTGAAAATATGTGTGTGACGTTCTGAGGTCTTCTAGGACTCATATTGTTTTCTCTTTTACTTTAAATTAGAGGGAGAAAAGTTTAAAAGTAATATCAGGAAGTATTACTTTATTGAGATAGTAGTGGATGCATGGAATAGCCTTCCTGCAGAAGTGGAAGCTGCAAATACAGTGGAAGGAGTTTAAGCATGCATGGGATAGGCATAAGGCCACCCTTCATATAAGATAGGGCCAGGGGCTATTCATAGTATTCAGTATATTGGGCAGACTAGATGTGACAAATGGTTCTTATCTGCCGAAACATTCTTTGTTTCTATGTTTCTCGCTTTTTTTTTAATGTTATTAATTTCTCTTTTTCTTTCTCCAATATTCGCCCAAATAGAATCACGAAACATTCAGATTCAGATCTGCTTCCAAAATTCAGGTCAAACCCGATTAGTTTGAAATGGATTCACTTATCTCTGATCTTAATGACAGACTAGTGTTTTACTATACATAATAATATAATACATAGATATGTAAGAGCATGTTAACCTTTTCCTATATTTCAGCATTTATTATATCTTACCTATTTTTATATACTTTAAACACTTTTTCACTAAAAAATGAACTGGACAAATTAGACACCTCATCATGTATACAATTTCCATTCCATAATATATTATATGTTATTTTGGGTTCAAAAAATTATATAATGGATAAATCAGCACCCATAGAAAGCAGAATGAAAATGAAATGTACTATCTCCACAGACTATGCCCCGATGTCATATTCCGAGCTTGCTTTCAATCATGCAAATGTTTCTTTCTTTTTTAATATGCTAATGCAATCTGATTGATTTCTGTTGTAAAAGTTAATTACAATGTGTTTGTGAGTCCCTAAAGATGATGCATATTATGTTTATAACCAGGATTATTAAAATGTCCTGTCTCCATTACAGGACTCCTATCTCCAACACTAGAACTAATTGTAGTCCTAAATCACTACAACCTCTGTGTTAAACATAACACAAGGGCAACATTGCATAATTTTAATTAATTTTAACTTGACCAGAGCAAATTCATTTTGCTTTTCCAGAAGGACAACTCATTTGTATTGTCGTCACTTTCAGGTGATCACAGAGTTGTGGAACTTATTTATAGTGTTTGTTCTATTGTTCTCTGTCAGTCATGTACCATAAATAATTTCCACCGGAGATGTTACATTGGCGGTACAATACCATTGGCAGTCTATGACTGTGAACGAAACTAAATGCCTTTGTACACTTATACATTTATAGTTATGGCTACTTACAGTGTTGTGCGAATCGAACTCTACAAAATGGAATTCAATCCAAATTTTAGGGAAAATTCGATTCACAGCGAAGCCGAATTTCCTCGTGCTTCGCGGTAGCGAATCGATTTTCCCTGAATGGTGGTAAACAATAAAAAAAACATACTTATCGCATCAGTTTGATCCCGAAGAGCCAGCGGCTGCCATCTTGATTAAAAATCTCACACGAAATCCCATGTGCAGTGAAATATGATGTCACCATGCCAGCCAATGTGATGATGTCATCATGAGCCGGACAAGATTTTGTGCTAGATCTTCAATTAAGATGGGGGCTGGCTATTTGCAATCAAATGGATGAGGTAAGTAGTATGATATTTTTTATTTTATGATACACTATAATATTAATGTCAGGTGCTGAGATCAGCTATGAACACGGCATCTGAGTGGTACTATGATGAGAAGCGGTGCAATAGTTGTTCCCTGTCATTGCACCCGCCACTTACAAACATGCTTCGTAAAGTTCAGGTTCGTAACGAACTTTAGGATTTTTTGACCCTGGACCTGAACCCTGACATTTCAGTAAAAGTTTGAGTTCAGCGATTTAATGGCGCTTTTTTAAAGGCTGCAGGGCAGCCAATCAACAAGCGTTAAACTCTGTGCCCTTAGAAGCCATCACAGCCATGCCTACTAATGGCATGGCTGTGATTGGCCAGTGCAGCATGTGACCCAGCCTCTATATAAGCTGGAGTCCCATAGCGCCGCACGTCACTCTGCTCTTACTAGTGTAGGGAGTGGATGCTGCTGCTGTGAGGGAGAGATTAGAATAGACTCTATCTAATATCAGAACTTGTTGTTAACTCTGCGATCTCCAGCAATTTGTTTTGTGGGTGCAGTGCACCATTTTTGTACCCTGCCCTGAGCCCAGTGACACAGAAAAAAAAGTTTTATCCGTCTGTTAGTTAGGTGGCCGTCGGTACCCATTTTGTGTAAGTGCAGTGCACCACTTTAAAAATGGGTATATGTTGCCCACTGAACTAAAAGAATAGGATTCAATTATTGTCCCTGGCACTGCATATGTGCCAGGGACAATAATTGAATCCTATTCTTTTAGTTCACGGGGCAACATATACCCATTTTTAAAGTGCACCTGCACTGCATATGTGCCAGGGGAAGGGAAAATAATCTAGGTAATCCGTGAGTTCAGGGACCCATGCGGTGACATAATCACATATTTTTTCTGTAAAGTACTCCTGTGCTGCATATGTGACTGTAATCAATTCAGTAAATCAATCTGTTAGATTCTGGGGTGACAAATTAATAATTTTTTTGCTAAAAAGTACATTTGCGCCCTGCACTGCATTTGTGATAGTGAAATATAATCAGTAAATCCATCTTTTTCACTGTGGGTGAAAAAAATCATCTTTTTTTTGGGCCATAAAGTACCTTTGCGGCCTGTACTGCAAATCTGATAGTGAAATAAAATAAGTAAATCCATCTGTTTCACTGTGGGTGAAGAAATCTCTTTTTTTTTTCATAAAGTACCTTTGCGGCCTGCACTGCATTACTGACAGTCCAATACAACCGTTAAATACTACTGTTATATTGTGGTTTGCAAAAAACACCCTTTTTGTACTAGATGGTACTTTTGCGGCCTGTCCTGCATTTCTGACAGTACAATCAAACTGTTAAATACTGCTGTTACATTGTTGGTTTAAAAAAAATCCCTTTTTGGCCATAAAGTACCTTTGCGCCCTGCGCTGCATATCAGACAGCCAGGCAAAAAAATATAGTAAATATATCTGTAGGTTTGTGGGGTGACATTTCCACGGTTATCAGGCCAGTCATGCACAAGTGGCTCGTAGGGTGGGTTCCTGCACCAACATAGGCCAGGTACACACGTGTCCAGCCAGGGCACATGTGCAATACATCATTTTTACACCCCGGACAGAGAAAAATGATTTATCTGTCTGTTCATTCTGTGGCTGTCCTTCCTACAGCAATTTTTTGGTGGGCGCAATGCAACATCTAAAATAAATATTAATAATTTAATACTTAATCCATCTGTTAGTTAGGTGGGCAACAAACCAATTTTTGTGTGAAGTACACCTGCACCTGCATATGTGCCAGGGACAATAATATAGTTAATCCGTCTGTGAGTTCAGGGGTTGACATATTTGCATTGTTGGCTGTTTTATACCCTGCTCTACAGTCGTGGCCAAAAGTTTTGAGAATTACATAAATATTGGAAATTGGAAAAGTTGCTGCTTAAGTTTTTATAATAGCAATTTGCATATACTCCAGAATGTTATGAAGAGTGATCAGATGAATTGCATAGTCCTTCTTTGCCATGAAAATTAACTTAATCCCCAAAAAACCTTTCCACTGCATTTCATTGCTGTCATTAAAGGACCTGCTGAGATCATTTCAGTAATCGTTTTGTTAACTCAGGTAAGAATGTTGCCGAGCACAAGGCTGGAGATCATAATGTCAGGCTGATTGGGTAAAAATGGCAGACTTGACCTGTTAAAAGGAGGGTGATGTTTGAAATCATTGTTCTTCCATTGTTAACCATGGTGACCTGCAAAGAAACGCGTGCAGCCATCATTGCGTTGCATAAAAATGGCTTCACAGGCAAGGATATTGTGGCTACTAAGATTTCACCTCAATCAACAATTTATAGGATCATCAAGAACTTCAAGGAAAGAGTTTCAATTCTTGTTAAGAAGGCTTCAGGGCATCCAAGAAAGTCCAGCAAGCGCCAGGATCGTCTCCTAAAGAGGATTCAGCTGCGGGATCGGAATGCCACCAGTGCAGAGCTTGCTCAGGAATGGCAGCAGGCAGGTGTGAGCGCATCTGCACGCACAGTGAGGCGAAGACTTTTGGAAGATGGCCTGGTGTCAAGAAGGGCAGCAAAGAAGCCACTTCTCTCCCAAAAAAACATCAGGGACAGATTGATCTTCTGCAGAAAATATGGTGAATGGACTGCTGAGGACTGGGGCAAAGTCATATTCTCCGATGAAGCATCTTTCCGATTATTTGGGGCATCAGGAAAAAGGCTTTTCCGGAGAAGAAAAGGCGAGCGCTACCATCAATCCTGTCATGCCAACAGTAAAGCATCCTGAGACTATTCATGTGTGGGGTTGCTTCTCATCCAAGGGAGTGGGCTCACTCACAATTTTGCCCCAAAACACAGCCATGAATAAAGAATGGTACCAAAACACCCTCCAACAGCAACTTCTTCCAACAATCCAACAACAAAAACCCACTAATTCTGACAAACTCCAAGAAGTGATTATGAAAGAATGGGTTGCTATCAGTCAGGAATTGGCCCAGAAGTTGATTGAGAGCATGCCCAGTCGAATTGGAGAGGTCCTGAAAAAGAAGGGCCAACATTGCAAATACTGACTCTTTGCATAAATGTCATGTAATTGTCGATCAAAGCCTTTTTTATATTTCACTACATCACAGAAACAACTGAAACAAAGATCTAAAAGCAGTTTAGCAGCAAACTTTGTGAAAACTAATATTTGTGTCATTCTCAAAACTTTTGGCCACGACTGTACATAGCAGACAAGGAAATAATTTTAAAAAATTCATCTGTTACATTGTTGGGTGACATTAACCTTTTTTGGGTTGTTTTATACCCCTTCTCTACATAGCAGACAGGGAAATAATTTTAAAAAATGTATCTATTACATTGGTGGGTGCCATTAACCCATTTTTGCCGTTTAAAAACCCCTGCTCTGCATTGGTTGACAGGGACTTAAATTTCAAAAATTCGTCCGTTCCATTGGTGGGTGACATTAACCAATTTTTGGCGTTTAAAAAACCCTGCTATGCATAGGTGACAGGGACCGAAATTTAAAAAAATCGTCTGTTCCATTGGTGGATGACATTAACCAATTTTTGCAGTTGAAAAACCCCTGCTCTGGATTGCTAACAGGGAACTAAATTTAGTAAAAACGTCAGTTACTTCGGTGGGTGACTGCAAAAATTGCAGGAGAGCGTCAAATAAGGGACTTGGCCCTGGTCGTGGTGCTGCTGGTGTTGGTGGAGCTCCTGTTGCAGGCAGAGGACGTGGTCGATCTGTGCCAGCTACACGCCCAAATGAAACACCTTCCTCAGGTGCACGTAGGCGACAGAGCCTTTATAGTTAATTAGTAGGCCTGAATACTGCTCTACGAATGGTGAGGCCAGAACAAGTAGAGGTGGTAATAGATTGGGTGGCTGACAGTGCCTCCAGTACCTTCACATTGTCTCCCACCCAGTCCCCTGCTGAAAGATCAGAGTTGGCACCTGCAGCCCATGGTCATCAGTCTTTCACCTCACCCACTTGCTAAGCAGCGAAGCAGTCTGAGCCCCAAGTCATGCAGCAGTCTCTTACACTTTTTGATGACTCTGCTAGCAGGGTTTCCCAGGGCCATACACCTAGCCCAGCCCTAGAAGTGGAAGAGATTGAGTGCACCAATGCCCAACCACTTATGTTTCAGGATGAGAACATGGTAGGACCACTGCAGCACGTCTCGAATGATGACGAAACACAGGTGCCAACTGCTGTGGCTTTCTGCAGTGTGCAGACCGACAAGGAGGGCATGGGTGAAGACTGGGTGGAAGATGATGTGGAGGACAATGAGGTCCTTGACTCCACATAGAATCAAGGTCAGGCGAGTGACCTGTGTAGTTCGGAGGAAGAGGCGATGGTCGCACAGAGCCACCAGCACAGCAAAGGAAGGACAGGGTGCAAAAGCGGAGCGGCCGTCCCCTAGACAGTAGGCCTGCTACTGCCCACCGCACCAAGGGACCGAGAACACCAAAGCCAGCTCCAAGGAGTTCCCTGATGTGGCAGTTCTTCAGACAATGTGCTGATGACAAGACATGAGTGGTTTGCACACTGTGTAATCAGAGCCTGAAGCAAGGCATAAACGTTGGAAACCTGAGCTTGCTCTTCTGCTGCAGTCTCGGCCTCTTCACCCCCCTCTGGAGTGACAGTGGCACCTGCCAAACCGCAAACAGAGGATGTGACAACGACGCCACCACCTCGGTCACCAAGCATCTCCACAATGTCCCATCAAAGCGTTCAGCTGTCTATCTCCCAAACACTGGAGCGAAAGAGGAAGTAGCCCCTACCCACCCACGATCCCTGGCCCTGAATGCCAGCATTTCAAAATTCCTGGCTTTTGAAATGCTGTCATTCCGTCTGGTGGACACGGACAGTTTTAAGAATCTGATGGTGGTGGCTGTTCTACAGTACATTGTGCCCAGCCGCCACTACTTTTCCAGACTAGCCATCCCTTACCTGCATAGCCAAGTGGGGGACAAAATCAGCTGTGCACTGCGCAACGCCATCTGTAGTAAGGTCCACCTAACTACGGATACGTGGACCAGTAAGCACAGTCAGGGACGTTATATCTGCCTAATAGCACACTGGGAAGTTTCTCTTTGCCTCCTGTTGCTTCCTCCTTCTACTCCATTCCTCATCCTCTCCCTCCTCCTCATCCGGTCAGCGTAGCACCTTCACCACCAACTTCAGCCAACTTCTGTTTGGGTGACAAACCCCACACCGCTCAGGAGCTATGGATGGGCATGGAACAACAGACCAATGAGTGGTTGGTGCCAGTGAGCCTCAAGCCCGGCCTGGTGGTGTGCGATAATGGGCAAAATCTCATAGCAGCTCTGGGCCTAGCCGGTTTGATGCACATCCCTTGCCTGGCGCATGTGCTAAATTAAATTTAATAACTTGTCCCACATTTCCGCCCAATCACATTTCAGCCATTGACCTCCCTTGCATGTGGTATCCCTTTCTCATGCTCCCTCTCCGGCGTGGAACCCTGATTCCCTGTTACCCATGATCACCATGGTAGGCAGATAAAAGAACATCGAAAGTTGATAGGGAAGATATCCGATTGGATCGTGGACGTCACAAGGACGTGCGATCAGGCAGAAGTTATCTAGAGTCAACAAAGCGGCAGCAGGGCCTCTCCTGTATAACGCTTTCAAATCCAAAATACCGCAGTGACATTCCCTGTAATTTTGTATTACTCAATTTAATAACAGGCCATCTTAAGAGTAGAGATGTCGTGAACATAAAATTTTCCGTTCGCGAACGGTGAACGCAAATTTTAGCAAATGTTCGTGAACGGGCAAACCGGGCGAACCGCTATTGACTTCAATAGGCAGGCAAATTTTAAAACCCACAGGGACTCTTTCTAGCCACAGTAGTGATGGAAAAGTTGTTTCAATGGGACTAACACCTGGACTGTGGCATGCCGGAGGGGGATCCATGGCAAATCTCCCATTAAAAAATTACATAGTTGACGCAGAGTTAGATTTTAATCCATAAAGGTCATAAATCATCTAACAATCCTACATTTTTTTGAACAACGTGGTTTAAAACATCCAGTGTGTGTATACGATCAGGTTTGATGTTGTATCGATCAGGTAGTGTAAGGGTTACGCTCGCTTCACAGACCAAACTCCCCTTTTAATGCACCGCAAACATCCACAAACAGTCCATTTGTCCAACCGCAACCTCCCCATTTGCACAAGGTTGGATACCAAGCTAGCCATGTCCCGTTGATGTCATTGAAAGTTTCTTCCTACACCCAGCCACTTACAACACCAAGGGTCCCCGAAAGGTGAATTGAATTGCTTTTTCGAACGGGGAGATGGTTAAAAAAAACGCTGGCTCCCTCCCCTTTGTTTAATCCCTGTTACCGTCCCCAATCTGGGGTCCATTTATTGAACTAATTTTTCGAACGGGGAGATGGTTAAAAAAACACTGGTTCCCTCCCCTTTGTTTTAATCCACGGTCACTGCGGCTGCGCCGTGCAATTTACTGTCACACCCGATATGAGTGGTATTTTCTGTAGTACTATTCTCATCAGTTTAATCCCTGTTACGTCCCCAATCTGGGGTTCATTTATTGAATTAATTTTTCGAACAGGGAGATGGTTAAAAAAACGCTGGCTCCCTCCCCTTTGTTTGAATCCAGGGTCACTGCGTCTGCACCGTGCAATTTACTGTCACACCCGATATGAGTGGTATTTTCTGTAGTACTATTCTCATCAGTTTAATCCCTGTTACGTCCCCAATCTGGGGTTCATTTATTGAATTAATTTTTCGAACAGGGAGATGGTTAAAAAAACGCTGGCTCCCTCCCCTTTGTTTGAATCCAGGGTCACTGCGTCTGCACCGTGCAATTTACTGTCACACCCGATATGAGTGGTATTTTCTGTAGTTCTCTTCTCATCAGTTTAATCCCTGTTACGTCCCATATCAGGGATTGCCTTTTGTGAAAAAAAATTTAGGCCAGGTACCTTCGACTGCCTTCACAGTGACAGACCAAACTCTGATACACCAAACTGAATTGATTTTTGGAACCGAGAGATGGAAAAAGCAGCTTGGTCGGTCCTCTTACTCCCAAGTTGGGGCACTGAGCGTGCATGGAGCAATGTGCTGTGACACCCTGACCCTATATGAGTGGTGTCTTAACTAGTACTATTCCTATCAGTTTAATCCCTGTTACGTCCCCTATCCGGGGACGTGTGTCAAATTGATTAACCATTGTCGAATTAACGAACCATTATGACATCCTGAAATAATTTAGTTCTGAGCTTTGTACTTGCTTTGTATTGGAATTGATGGGGATTTTTTTAATTTTCTGCATTATTTCTAATAAACTATTAAGAGACTTTATTATGATTTTTTTTTATTTTATGTATTAAAATCCCATACAAGTATGTTTTCCAGGCAGAAAGGTGACTAAAACATTGCGGCTTGAACCCTAGTTGGTGGCGGAGAATTCACGAAAGTAATCCGGTATGCAGACATTAAATACAGCAGCGTGGGGACCATTTTGAGTCCTTTTGTTAGTCAAACGTCACTGTCAGTCCCACTGTCAGTCCCTTCGGGATCCATGCCTCATTCATCTTAATGGGGCTTTTTGAGGTGCTGTCAGGACGCTGTCCTTACAGCAGATGAGTCTGTGGACACAGAACACTGCCCTAGCTAACACTTTCCCTATTGAATCAGCAGCAGCTACACTCTCCCTCCTCTCACTAAGAATGCAGCTTTCGAATGAATCTAAAATGGATGCTGTCCAGGAGGTGGGAGGGTCTAGGAGGGAGGGTCTCCTGCTGATTGGCTGGAATGTGTCTGCTGACTGTGAGGTACAGGGTCAAAGTTTGCTCAATGATGATGTATAGGGGGCGGACCGAACATCGCATATGTTCTCCCGCCGCGGCGAACGTGAACAAGCTATGTTCGCCGGCGAATTGTTCGGGACATCACTACTTAAGAGTCCTTTATTGTTATTTATCGTCACTACCTCCCCGAGTCGGGAGTGGGTAATTGCCGCGCGCCCCCTCCTTTACTTGGATGCTTCTGCTTCAATAACTTGTCCCACATTTCCGCCCGATTTCAGCCATTGACCTCCTTTGGATATGATATCCCTTTCTCATGCTCCCTCTCCGGCATGGAACCCTGATTCCCCGTTACCCTTGATCACCCCAGTAAGTGCATAAAAGTACATTGAAAGTTGATAGGGAAGATATCCAATTGGATCGTGAACGTCACGGGATGTGCAAAATGGTGGAGTAGTATGTGTGCACACGCCTACACGTACTTACTGATGGGTCTGCCCCTTCAACTTCTGGGTCTCTAAATTGGGCACATGGTCTGAGCTTGTCCTTTATGCCTTGGAGATGCTGGCCTGCCCTGCAGCCAGTGTATTGTCTGAACGTTTGTTTAGCATGGTTATCACAGACAAGCTCAGCTGCCTGTTCACAGCCAATGTGGACAAGATCATGTTCATTAAAATAAACCAGGCAGGGATCCCACAGGACTTGTCAGTACCTTGTTCAGAATAGACATGTATACCGGCCTCACCCAGCCATTGTTGTACTCCAGCGCACTTTCTCTTTGTTTTATTTCTTATATTTCCCAATGTTTTGTGGTCTACCCAAATTTACAAAAATAAAAATAATAAAACAAAAACCACTGTTGGCTACCATCCACCTCCTCCTAAACCTCCTACTCCATATGGACCTCCTCCTTCTAGATCAAGATTATTATTTTCTATTTTTACGTATTTTATGTTATTTTAAGTCATTTCCCTATCCACATTTGTTTGCAGAGCACTTGCCATGTTCTTAACCAAATTTTTCTGCCTTTTGCAGCCCTCTAGCCCTTTCCATGACTTTCTTAGAGCCGTTTTAGTGCTCCAAAGTTTGGGTCCCCATTGACTTCAATGGGGTTCGGGGTCAAGCTCGGGTCAAGTTAAGGTCCCGAACTCAAACTTTTTTGTTAAGTCCAGCCGAACCGGCGAACCCAAACATCCAGGTGTCCACTCAACTCTAATCCCGAAGCAAATTTTTGGGAGAATTTGTTGAAGCAGCTGAATAGAATTTTTGAAGACTTCTCTCATCTCTAGATACTTATTTAGTGCCTATACATTCTGCAGTGATGTGGTTACCATTCACATCAGTCCATGTGCCCAGTATGGCTCACAATCTTATTTCCTAATCTGTCACTCACATACTGGGACTAGTTTCTTTGGAAGTTAATTGACCTATTTGTATGTTTTTGGAGTTTGGGAACATACCAATTGCCTGGTCAGACTCTACTGATGCAAAGACAAACAAAAATGACCCAGGGTATCCCCAAGGCGGGTAAGAGACAGTGCCCACCCTGAATAGCCACAGGGGATACACCTAAAGTGTAACTCGGTAAAACCACTGATGCAAAGTAACAATGCTAACCACTAAGCTACTACAGCAGATCCCCATGTTATATTCAGGGTTCAAGAAGTTAAGGGATAGGAATATGCTTTTCAAGATTTTAACTAGAGTAGTTAAAACAGTGACTCTTATCAAGTCTTAAAAAAACATGGATTTCTTTAAACCCTATTTAGATAAATGGGGCAGATATGTCTACAACAAACCTGCACATCCTCCAAACAGTAACCAGCAGTGGATATTACATGGAAAACTGTCAAGTTTGGGAGCTAGACTTCTGTAAATAGGATATGTGGAGAGAATAGCTAAAGAGTGAGATACTGGGGCCATATTCTTGTCCATATGGTGTACTGATAGTAGTAAGTGCTGGTCTGGTACATAAAGCACATTCAATGCCAAGATTGTGGCTCGATGGACCTGAAAAAATTCTCATAACATTTGTAGTTGCCGTTCATACCTCTTTCGTGTAGCAGAGAGTGACCAAGTGCACATTTAATTTGCAAAGTAAATAAAGTGTGAAATCTGTGACCAACCCGTGGTAAGGTGGAAGGGAAACTAAAAGAGGTTGTCTACTCCTTTTATATTCATGGCTTATCTTCAGGATAGGCCATCAATATCTGATGAGCGGTGGTTGACGCTCTGCACCCTCACCAGTCAACTGTTTGGGAGTAGCTCTGCTACCCATTCACTTCAATGGGAGCAGCACTGTAGTAAACAGCATCGGCCACTACTCAGTCAACATATTTATACAGTTACAGAGCATCTTTTTCTACCAGACCTTCCCCCAAACAGCTACTGCTTTCTCCATAAGTATGTATGCTTGGCCCAATCAAGTTTGCATGTGTTGTCAATGGGAAAAGAGTGGAATAAGCTGCAGCCTAAATGGCATGAAATTAAACATGGCCAACCCTTCATTCTAATCACATCACCAGGAGAGGGGATAGTCAGATGGTCCCATAGACATAAGGTAGTCCACTAGTTCTGCCAAAATTGGAAGGTTTAAACATTGTATCTCTTACATTTATATGGGCTTTTAGAAATCCTCTCGACACATCATATACCTAAAATGTGTCCTGCAGGATTGCAGATTATTTCTGCAGCTAAACTCTATAAGAAAGAAGATGGTTTAGATTAAAAAACACTGTGCGCCCCCATGTGGTTAAAATAAAATGCTCTATTATGGCACTTGATTGACACACTATGGAGATAAGCATTATTTTTTTTTGTTTCAATAACTTTTACATTTTTTTATCTTGGCTGATATACACAATTCCTATATTGTTTTAAGATACACACAATAGCAATGGACTAGGTTAACCTTCCTGTATTTATTTCCTTTAAACCTCGCTAAAAGTAGATGAACATAAAGGTTCCATTTCGGTGTCTGACCTGTGCAGTGTTATCAATGATAACCGGCCCTGCTTTCCTCTGTCCGTAAGTTTTAACTATGCATACATCTTTCATAGTCTTTCTTCAATTGTGAGAATGTCCAGCCTAAAGGACGGGCTTTCTAACAATTCATTTTATTTTTACTCAAAGCTGCAGTTTCTCATCGGAAAATGTGTTTGGTTACTATCTGAAAAATGTCTCTGGAAGGAGAAAAGGGAAGAGATGCAGACCACTTAAATCAGTCTGGTATAAAGAGAGTCGTGTCTGAGAATCATGCCTTTGGAATCCTCCTGGAATTTGCACAGTGTATGACATATTTGTGCTTTTATAAGGTTTTAGATATATTATATGTCGTAAAATAAATAATCGAGAGGGATGCGTCTTTATTTCTCACCATCATACAGACTTGTCCTTCTGGTTCTTGTCACTACATTAGAAACACAATAAGGCTTTAGCAAAAACGACTTTTGACCACACCATGTAGTATAGAAAAGGGTGGGAGAGTGTATTGTTACATTATATTACATATTGTTTGAAGCGCATCAGCAATGTGAGAAAATCATAACCTCCTCCTGTACATTTGCCTTACCCTATTTTTTTACTCTAAAGTAATGACATAAAAGTTTTTTTTAGCAAGAATTGAGCTTGTTGCTGCCATAGAATTTCTATAAATTGTACATGCATATATTAATGATCATCTACACTGGGTGTCTGTAGTACCATACCAGTACACCTACATCTATATTAAGATGCATCCAATGTGTATTGCTTAAAGAGAGGCTAATGTGTACATAAATTTAAAACTTCAGAGTTTAGGCTAATATATGAAATATCAAATTGAGTCATCAGTATCTGACCAGTGGGGGTCCGACACTCAGGACCCCTACTTATCAACTGTTTAAGAAGGCATCTGCACTCACAGTAGCGCGGCGGTCTTTGCACAGCTTAGCCTAGTCCAGGGGTGGCCAACTTTACAGACACAAAGAGCCCCCCCAAAAAAAAGTATGACTACCAGGAGCCACATGCTATACATTTACACACGAGTCACCGTATTTTTCGCCCTACAAGATCCACCTAGGTTTTAACAAAGAAAAATAAGAGAAAAGATTTTTCATCTGATCTGAGGTCTGATAAAAAATAAATTTCAGCAGACCTCTGATCAGACTCCTAGATCAGATCTCTAATCCTCATCTGACCTAAAATAAGATCCCCAAACTTCATCAGACCTCCAAATCAGACCCCCAAAATAAGACCCACAATATTTGGATCAGACAACACAAATTAGACTCCCAGTGTCAGACCCTCAGTGCTCAGATCTCCCCCCCAATTCTGAGATCTCCCCCCTTCTCAGATCTGACCCCTCATGCTCAGACCTGACCAACCCATGCTCAAACAAGACCCCCATTTTCAGCTCTGCCCCCATGCTCAGATCTGCCCCCCTTGCTCAAATCTGAACCCCCATGCTCAAATCTGACCCCCATGCTCAGATCAGACACCCATGCTTAGATCAGACCCCCATGCTCAGTTCTATAATTCAAAAAATCTCTTCCCTCTCCTGATCAGACACTGGGCTCCTGCTCGGTTGGGCACCTGCTACTCTGCAGGTCTGACACGCTCTCCACTGTGACTTGATGAGCACAACGTCAGGTCATAGTGGTGTCTCCAGTACGTTCTCACCCTGTGTGCATCAGGACGTAGTGGAGAGTGAGCCGGAGCTGCAAAGTAGCAACAGTGCCCAATCAGGAAAAGAGATCTGAGCATGGGATGGAGAGTGAGCTGGCCTGACTGCTTCCCGGCTCCACAGCTAGCCGCACTTGAAAGAAGCAAAGAGCTGCATGCGGCTCAAGAGCCACAGGTTGGCCACCGCTGGCCTAGGCCAAGTGACAACCCCATTGAAGTGAACAGGGCGTAGCTACGATACGAAGTACAGCCCCTATACAATGTATGGTACTGTGCCTGGTGATATGAGAATGTCCACAGCGCTACTGTGAGTGCTAGTGCATTTCTAAATATAGAAAGTGATGTGGAAAATTAAAAATAACATAACCAAAATTATTTAAAGAAATGCTTAACATAGAAACATAATTTAAAGTATAGGTAATTTCCTGATAACACATTCCCTTTAAAAATGAGGTTTAAAAATATCACTATAAATCCAGATGTGTGGTCAAATTACCTCAATTTTCAATGTGGTTAACACTACACCGAATGAGGAACTGCACCATCAATGTGTCAATGAGTTGAGTGAATCAAAATTAAGGAGCTGGAGGGCCAGACAGATGACCCTGACACACTATGGCAGTATGCAGTGGAGATGGAGGCAGGGAGTCCCTCCAAAGTCCCTTGCGCAAATAGACAGATGCATGCTGAGTTGGCTGCGTAGTGACAGCTGTATTTTCACCATTCGGCGGGCCACTATGTTCACTCCCCATGTGGTTGCCACCCTCACCACTCTGTGACTGGGCCATCGTGTTGATTCATCATGCGGTTGCCATTTTTAAGACTCTGTGACTGGGCCACTATGTTGACTCCTCATGCGAGTACCATCCTCGCCACTCTGTAACTGGGCCACTGTGTTGACTCCTCATGCGGTTGCCACTCTCCCCATTCTGTGACTGGGCCACAATGTTGACTCCTTATGTGGTTACCACCCTCACCACTCTGTGACTGAGCCACTAGTGTGCCTGTTTGGGTGGGTACAAAACACAGAAGACAAATATTCCAACCACATGTTATCTCTGTTTTGGATCCACTCCTGTTTTTTTTGGTCTTAGCAATATTGATGTATTATTATTAAAGCACCATTCATTCCATGGAGCTGTACATATGATACGGAGTACACATACAGTATGCAATACAGACAATTGCACTAAGCATGAACAAGATGATTTACAAACTAATACAGAAGGAGAGAGGGCCCTGTCCTTGAGGGCTTACAATCTACAAGGTATGGAGGAAGGACACAGTAGGTAAAGGTAAAGTTGGTCATTTGTGGTATAGCAGCAGCAGGGTCACTAGTTGCAGGCTTGTCTAAAGAGGTGGGTTTTCAGGTTTCTTTTGAAAGATTCCACTGTAGGTGAGAGTCTGATATTTTTGGGTAGGGAGTTCCAGAGTGTTGGGGATGCACGGGAGAAATCTTGGAGGCAATTGTGGAAAAAGGAGAGAAGGAGGTCTTGTGAGGATCAGAGATTATGTGTGGGGATGTATCTGGAAAGTAGCTCAGTAATGAATGGAGGGGACAGGTTATGGACGGCTTTATACGTATTTGTTAGTATTTTGAATTGCATTCAATGGGCAATGGGGGGCCAGTGAAGGGATTGGCAGAGGGGAGAGGCAGAGGTGTAACAGGGTTAGAGGTGGATTAGCAGAGTTGAGGATAGATTGGAGGGGTGTGATTACTGACCAAATGCTGACCGAGTGAAGGCAGATGCTCAAAAGACAGATATGTTTTTTTGTGGTTGTTCTTGTGACGGATCAGAAGAAGGGAAAAATTAACAGTGACGTTAACACAAACTTACTTCTGACAACCTCTCCACTCATGGGGTTACTATTTGTATCAGCATGTAACAGAACAGGTTCTGTAGAAATCTATGTGTAATCAGCTGAAAGGAGTGCCCTCGTTCACTCTATAGTGCAATCTTTGGCCACCATACGGTTCTTTATACCTGGAGCTAAGATTCACCTGTAAGGCTGAGTTCACAATTGACTTATTTGGTCAGTTTTGGCCATGTAACTGACCAAATATGTGAAGTGTGAACTGATTCTAAGAGTGATGCCTGTCAAATGCCTGTCATACCCGATGCACAGTCACTGTTTCACTACCACAGCAGTCTATCTATGCATGTTTCTGCAATGCACAGTGTTGTACAGGCTCTCAGCAGCTAGAAAATAGCAGATTTTTAACACTCTTAGTCACAAATATATTCTGATCAGATCAATTTTTTTGAGAAAATTCAGTGAATTATCTAAATCGAAATTTTGAAAAATGTCACTCATCTATAGCTGACCACAAAAATAATGTTTGGCATACTGGCTAAAGTCACAGTTTAAATGGAGCTTGTATGGTGGAGCATGGCTTGAAACCTTTCCATGTGGTTCACCAGAGCCTTGAAAAACCTAATCATGCATTCTCTTGTACAGAACAGCAGCAACGTATGGCTCTATTCTGCTGGACCTGCTGCTCTGCAGGGTCTCATAACTCACGTTCAGCAGCATAAAGTCAGTGTCAGACCACAAGAGGTAGCTGCTTCAAGCCTAAACAATATTTTATATGCAGATAATTCATTGCCTCTGTTTGAAGATGATCTGTCTTTAAATGTTTCTCTTTACTGGAGGTCCCGCCCCATTCAATCTACTGGTTCCAGCAAACTCATAAACCAAACATAAAACCTGGGATTAATTACTGTTCTGGGATATTTAAACTACTTTCTACAAGCTTTGAACTTTTATTTCACAGCTGTCCCTTTCACTTGAGTTTCCTATATAGAATATTTGGCTGATGATCATGTGGGACATTTGATGCATCCAGAAACAGTATTTATGAGGTTGAAATATATAATGTGTACAAATAAAAATGTCAAAATTCATATTGAATTAAGATTGGATAAAAGTTTTATTAGATCAAAATGGTGTGTGCATAAAATGATGGTGGTATTGGTAAATGACATTTACATTGACAATGCCCCCATGAGTCTCCCTGATGAATTCTATAATGAAAAATGTCCAGCAGATCCTTGGATTTTTCTGCTGATTGTTTGGTGCTGGCTTTTTTTTTTTTTAAATGGTCAGTGCATTGCCCTGTCACCCCTTCCCCCCTCTCCCCTTGTCTCCAACTTTCTTTCTTCTTAAATTATTTAATTAGACTATTTTATAATACTTTATATTTATGCAAAAGCCTTGTCTGAACTTCATGTCAATTGAACATTACAAGTACGTTATTTCCTTCAGAGGGATTGTCCTCTTGTTAACAGGAAACATTGGATCTTGCCAAGGGAATCTTTTTCTTGCTAGATATTTCCTCTGCAGTGGTTCACAGATGTGGTTCCTACTAGGCCATGTGGACAAGTTTTGCCTTCTTTAGACAAACTCTTCCTTTCATTCTGGTATCAAGTGTCCTGTAGCAGCTGCAATTTTTATTTTATTATTATTATTATTTTATTTTTTTGTAGTACAGTGTTCAAACAGGAAATGCTACTGCGGAAAAAAAAGCCTTTAGTAAATGGGACCTAGAAATGTCATCATAGCTCTGAGGTTTCTCGACCATAAGCCTTCAGGAGGCAAATTGGAGATGAGGGTGTTTCCTAAAATTTGTTTTGGTCTGATTTGTCCAAATTGGCAAAGAAATTTGATTCGGAGACGAGTCGATTCTATCTGAATAAAAAATTATATTTTTCCTTTTTCGATCCCCCAATCTCTCTCTTCTCGTCGGAATTGGTCAGGAAATGTGGTCTGGGTGCGAATCAATTCTACACTAATCTAAATTGCTTTGAATGCTTGGAAAATCTCTCTCTCTTTGGAAAATCTATCTAAACTAATCTGAAGAGATTCTGATTCTACTGAAACAGAATTTTTTTTATTTTTATTCTAACAATACAATTGATTTTTAAATAGGTGTCAAGCTGGAAAAAAATTCCAAAAGGAGCAGAATAGCTTAAAACAGTTCCAAAGTGTCCACTTCTTGAGCTTCCTTAACATGAAAAATTTAACTGATCAGCCAATCCACAGCGATAACATGTCTCATCCAGTAATTAGCTAATTAGCTAAGGGAGGGTTCGCACTTGCGTTCGGGTATTTTGTTATAGGTTCTGTTTATAACGGAATATAACAGAATTTGTAGACAGAATGCAAAACGGAAGCCTTTAAGAGGCATTCCGCAATGATCTGTCATAATAGAAGTTTATGGGAAAGCATAACGGATCCGTCTGGTTTCCGTTATGCAGGATGGAAAACAAAGTTCTGTCGAGTTTGTGCAAAATGATTTTGTCAGTTTGATGTTGTAGGCTTCTTCACTTACATCCTGTAAAAGAGAAACAGGTGAGTTCTCAGCTATATGCACCAGTTGGTGGGTTGTCATTATGATATGGTCCATTGTCACATGGGGAAAACTATGTTAACAGTGACAGGTGGCAATATGTTCATCAACTGAAGCTGCTGTCTAAGCCAGGTAGATATTTTGCATTATTGCAAGTGCCACTGAATAGGAATGGCACTTTATACATACACTATAGTCTTCACATTGTGTAGGTAAATCATTATTGACCTGTCTTGATATTTACCGATGTAACCATTCTTATCTGATCTCTTGATGCACTTTCTGCATAACAATGGTGCATTAAATACACTTTCAAAGACTTTTCAATGGATTTTGTCGTCTTTCATAAAGAGATGACACAGTACACTGGCTCACAGAGACTTATTAAGAATGGATCCTTATCTATCTATCTATCTTTCCATCCATTATCTTCCTATCTATCTGTCTATCTATCTATCTATCTATCTATCTATCTTTCTATCTATTATCTATCTATCTGTCTATCTTTAGCTATCTGTCTATCACTCTATCATCTATTATGTATTCTATCTATCTCTATTTGTCTTTATTATCTGTTTAATCTAGCTATCTATTAATTGTTATATAGACTGTATTATCTATTTATCTATCTATCTAAGAATAAATGATGAGGTAGCACTCCAGTATCTGTGAAGGGTCTTAGACCCGTTTATTTCCCCAGTCGCAGCGTTTCAACCCAGCACAATGAGGCCTTTGTCAAGCAGCCTTGACAAAGGCCTCATTGTGCTGGGCTGAAACGTTGCGACTGGGGAAATAAATGGGTCTAATACCCTTCACAGATACTGGAGTGCTACCTCATCATTTATTCTTGGATATTGTCTATGGATTTTTGCCTGAATTCCAGGAGGGATTGCACCCACTTTCACCACTGGTGCTGCTGCCATTCTTTGTTTATCTATCTATCGCTCTATCATCTATTATATCTATCTATCTATCTATCTATCTATCGCTCTATCATCTATTATATCTATCTATCTATCTATCTATCTATTATTTCTATCTGTCTAATTATCTGTATAGTTTTACCATTATCGTTATATGCAGTATATATACATACAAACATCCATAGCAGTCTGACTTAAACACAGTATGATTTTACACAATGGGAGCAGGGTGTACAATTCTAGCAAAAGAAATGGGTTCTTTCATCTAAGCTGCTGTGCATACATTTATCATAAGATCTGGCACAGCTGTCACCATGTCTGGACTGGTTGTCCTGTTCTGTCTGCTTATGTGTTTTGTAGCAGTACCACGGTGCCACCCGAGTCTTCAGAATGAGTATTTCCAATAATGCTTTGGGGAAAATGTTGCTTTTTATTCTGTGACTGCCGTCTTTTGATGCAAGTTCCCTTCCCTTTCCAGCTTGCGGCCAAATCATCAGCTCAGCTGATAAAGATATCTTCCTCATCCATAGATGTGTTGGTATTTTCTTGACAAATTGCATCTTTTGCATGGAACAAGATGATAGGTAGAACTAAGCTGACAGGGAAGTGGGAATTAGGAGCAGTCGGAACACACTAATGAGATGGAATGACATGAAATGAATAAATGTTTTTCTAACATAACAAAGTGTGGACAGAAATAAAATCGGCTGAAAGCTTTTTCATGTAAATTTCACACTGTAAAGTTGATAATCCCTCCGAGTAGTCATTGAAGGAATTAATTAAATCTTCCTTACTATTAAAGGAATTCCAGGGTCCTTACTGTCTGAATATTTTTAAACAGAGGATACTGAATTGATTAGAGCCATGCAGTCCTCCCTGCATATTAAATGCTCCTTTTTAGGACAAATGGCTATTGTTAACTCATGCATGTCTATTTGGATTCTTCCATGTCTTTTGGTGACAAATCTCCCTGTAGTAATTAAAGTTGATTTAACAGTAAGATGTTTGATGCTATGAAATAGTTTTATATTATATCACTTCTAGAGATTAGCAAAGCATTAAAAAGTTCAATTCAATTCAATAAAAAATAAATAAAAAAAATTTGCTTTGTGATCAATTGCTTACTAATGGGTGCGATGACAGGGAGCCGTCAATTTCCGTACCGCACACGGGATTTCATGTGAGATCTTCAATCAAAAAAGCGCCGGCCAGCTCTTGATGCTCAAACGGATGAGGTTAGTATTATTTTTGTTTTTAATTTTTTACCGCCATTCATGGCAAATCAATACGCTACCACAAGGCATGGGGAAATTAAGGTTCGCAGCAAATCAAACTTTCCCTGAACTTGGACTTCGATTCGTTCAACACTAATCACTTCCCATAGAAGTTGTATATTCCATTGTGTATTGAAAGCAGGGGCAGATTGGGAACATAAAGGAGTTGTGCCAAGTTTTTAAGTTATCCCTTATCCACAGGATACACAATAACTAGCTGATGGCCAGGAGTCTGACCGCTGGGATCCCGATCACCAATCCTGAGAATGAGGGTCCTGTTCCTCTGTTCTAATGGAGTGACAGGTCAAGTATGCTCCCTGCCACTCCATTCATTCTCTAAAGGAACGCCAGAGATAGCCAAGCGCTGTACTCCGCTGTGCATTCCGCTCCATCAGAATGGGGGATAGGGACCCCTATTCTCAGGATCAGTGGGAGTCCGAAATGTCAGACCCCCAGCGATCAACTAATTATTCCCTATCCTGTGGATAGGGGATAACTTATAAACTTGGCGCAACCCCTTTAAACTGACCATGGAACAAAAATGTAATAGTGATGTCATAAAGTAGATGGGTCTAATTTTGCAGCAGGACTGGCCAACTAAAGTAAACAAGTTGGAAAACTGTCAGCCATTGTTTGGTACATTGCAGGTAGGTGTTAGCAAATAAAAAAACATAATAAGACAAAGGGGCAGTTCCCTGACCCTTTTCATGAAATACATATCACTATAATTTCAAATATATAATATAGAATACTATATGTAGGGTTCTTTGTACTACTGTAGGGCTGCGTGCAAAACAATTGTGCTTATCACTTCTTGGCTGTATAAATAATTGGGGTGCACCACATGTCACAATAGGCTCAATATGAAGTTGTGGTGATCTGGACTCAAGATGTCATACTATGACAGCCCATCGGGATTTCACCCTCTCAATAGCTAATTAGTCCTTGATAAAAATCCCATGCAAACAATTAAAAAACATACTTAAAAGTTTAATGTGATATTGGCGACTTGGTTGCTTACCTGCTTGGCATATCTGATGTCCTTCCCACTATAGGGATGTGTACATAAACTTTGATTTGGGCATAAATAAGCTAAAAATACTATTCAAGAGATGTACAGGAACTTGAGACGTAAACCATCACACGGCCAGTCTGAAGCCTTTATCACAGAAAGTCTTTCTGCAGCTACCATGTACCGTGAAGAATAGAAGCTAAACATGACCTTTAATTAGTGAAGACCATCATTTTTATCAGCATATTCATGTAATTGGCACTGTTGCTTTCCAATACTGGGGTCCTAGGTTGGAATCAGACCAAGAACAACATATACAGTTTCAAGAAAAAGTATGTGAACCCTTTGGAATGATATGGATTTCTGCACAAATTGGTCATAAAATGTGATCTGATCTTCATCTAAGTCACAACAAAAGACAATCACAGTCTGCTTAATTTAATAACACACAAAGAATTAAATGTTACCATGTTTTTATTGAACACACCATGTAAACATTCACAGTGCAGGTGGAAAAAGTATGTGAACCCCGAGAAAGTTCAGCACTGCTGTTACTCTCCCTAGGAGTGGCCACCCTGTAAAGATGACTGCAAGAGCACAGCGCAGACTGCTCAATGAGGTGAAGAAGAATCCTAGAGTGTCAGCTAAAGACTTACAAAAGTCTCTGGCATATGCTAATATCTCTGTTAGCGAATCTACGATATATAAAACACTAAACAAGAATGGATTTCATTGGAAGATACCACAGAGGTAGCCACTGCTGTCCAAAAAAACAATTGCTGCACGTTTACAGTTTGCACAAGAACACCTGGATGTTTCACAACAGTACTGGCAAAATATTCTGTAGACAGATGAAACCAAAGTCGAGTTGTTTGGAAGAAACACACAACACTATGTGTGGAGAAAAAGAGGCACAGCACACCAACATCAAAACCTCATCCCAACTGTGAAGTATGGTGGTGGGGTCCTCATGGTTTGGGGCTGCTTTGCTGCGTCAGGGCCTGGGCGGATTGCTATCATCGAAGGAAAAATAAATTCCCAAGTTTATCAAGATATTTTGCAGGAGAACTTAAGGCCATCTGTCCACCAGCTGAAGCTCAACAGAAGATGGGTGTTGCAACAGGACAACGACCCAAAGCATAGAAGTAAATCAACAGCAGAATGGCTTAAACAGAAGAAAATATGCCTTCTGGATTGGCCCAGTCAGAGTCCTGACCTGAACCCGATTGAGATGTTGTGGCTAGTGTTGAGCGCGAATATTCGAATTACGAATTTTTTTCTCGAATATCGCAATTTCGAGATTTCGCGAATATTTAGAATATCGTTCTATATATTCGCGAATTCGAATATTCGTATTTTTTTTTTTATTATAATATTTTTTTTCTTTCCCACTTTTCTAAAGTTGTTCTTACCTGTCCTTTGGATTCCTGGCTTCCTGGCTGCTCCAGTCAGTGGTGTTTTCAACTTACTGCTATATTCCATATTAGCTAAATTACAATCTAATCTATATGTGTATTTTACGAAATTTCGCAAGTTGCGATGCGAGTAATATAACACGAAATAATCGCATGAAGATTTCAATTTAGCACTGCTATATTCCATATTCTAGCCTAATATGGAATATAGCTGTGCTAAGTTAGCACTGCTGTATTCCATACTAGGCTAGAATATGGAATATAGCAGTGCTAAGTTGAAATCTTCATGCGATTATTTCGTGTTATATTACTCGCATCGCAACTTGCGAAATTTGCAAATGTTCTTAATATTGCTCTAACTTCGTCTTTTAGAATATTACGAATATTCTAAAAGACGAAGTTAGAGCAATATTACGAAATTTCGTAAAATACACATATAGATTGTAATTTAGCTTATATAGTGCTATAATCCCTTTTTTTTTCCTCTAATTTTTTTTGCCTCTTCTGAACTTAAGTTTTGTAAAATATGTACACTGTTAAAAAATATTACTATAGCAGTATATTAGCTTAAATACAATCTATGTGTATTTTACGAAATTTCGTAATATTGCTCTAACTTCGTCTTTTAGAAATTTCGTAATATTGCTCTAACTTCGTCTTTTAGAATATTCGTAATATTCTAAAAGACGAAGTTAGAGCAATATTAAGAACATTTGCAAAAGCCGAAATTGCGATGCGAGTAATATAATACGAAATAATCGCATGAAGATTTCAACTTAGCACTGCTATATTCCATATTCTAGCCTAATATGGAATATAGCTGTGCTAAGTTAGCACTGCTATATTCCATATTAGGCTAGAATATGGAATATAGCAGTGCTAAGTTGAAATCTTCATGCGATTATTTCGTATTATATTACTCGCATCGCAATTTCGGCTTTTGCAAATGTTCTTAATATTGCTCTAACTTCGTCTTTTAGAATATTACGAATATTCTAAAAGACGAAGTTAGAGCAATATTATGAAATTTCGTAAAATACACATAGATTGTATTTAAGCTAATATACTGCTATAGTAATATTTTTTAATAGTGTACATATTTTACAAAAAAAGTTCAGAAGAGGCAAAAAAAAATTAGAGGCAAAAAAAGGGATTATAGCAGTATATTAGCTAAATTACAATCTATATGTGTATTTTACGAAATTTCGTAATATTGCTCTAACTTCGTCTTTTAGAATATTCGTAATATTCTAAGAGACGAAGTTAGAGCAAATCACGAAATTTCGTAAAATACACATATTAGCCTAGCCATAGTCAATTAGCATAGGAACGTTGCCTTATACTATCAAGATAAATAATCGCAATACGCGAAAAAAAATTCGTATATTATTCGCGATAATTGGAATAATTACGAATATTCGATTTCGACGAATATAACACGAATATTCATTCGAATATTCGCGAAATATCGCGAAATCGAATATGGCACCTCCCGCTCATCACTAGTTGTGGCATGACCTCAAGAAAACGATTCACACCAGACATCCCAAAAATATTGCTGAACTGAAACAGCTCTGTAAAGAGGAATGGTCAAGAATTACTCCTGACCGTTGTGCACGTCTAATCTGCAACTACAGGAAACGTTTGGTTGAAGTTATTGCTGCCAAAGGAGGTTTAACCAGTTATTAAATCTAAGGGTTAACATACTTTTTCCACCTGCACTGTGAATGTTTACATGGTGTGTTCAATAAAAACATAGTAACATTTAATTATTTGTGTGTTATTAGTTTAAGCAGACTGTGATTGTCTATTGTTGTGACTTAGATGAAGATCAGATCACATTTTATGACCAATTTGTGCAGAAATCCATATCATTCCAAAGGGTTCACATACTTTTTCTTGCAACTGTAAATTGTGTTTGCATGTTCCCCTTGTGTTTGTATTGATTATCTTTAGACACCCCAGTTTCTTATAAAATTGGTGTTAGGAAAATTAGATTGTAAAGCACTGCAGAATATATTAGTACTGTCTTAGTTCCTAGAAATAAATACCATTGAACTAAAATAGTTTAGCTATTAGACTAAGATTTAGTACAATATTGATGATGATGACTAGTTATAAGCGATTCTGAATTTCAGGATAAATTTGATTTGTCGTGAAGCCGAATTTCCTCATGCTTCGTGGTAACAAATCGATTTAACATGAAATAGTGTAAAAAACAAAAAAAATAATGCTTACCTGATCCATTTGCTTGTGACGGCATTATGATGTCATCTCGGGCAGTGCGAGATTTCACGTCAGACCATGGCTCGAGCAAATGGATCAGACAAGTATTATTTTATATTTTTAAATGTTACACTGTATTACTCCTATCAGATGCCATGATTAGCTATGAACGCGGCATCTGAGGGGTACAATGATGGGGAGATGTGTAATCACCGTTCCCTCTCAATGCACCCACTACTTACAAATAAATGCTCCTCATGATGCAGTCATTTCTCACGAAGCAAGTTTTTTTGTAAAATTAAGCGAAGCAACCAAATCAAATTTTACATAACTTTACTCATCTCTAATTATGACCTATCCTTGTATAATTGATAAGGAGAGCAAAGTATGCTGCTGCCAGACACCTGGAGTGGAGTGCTATCTTCCTTAAGTACAAATAATATGGCATATAGTGAAATTCAACAATCTAGACCCTTTTTCCCCTCAACAACTTCCATCAGGGGAAGAGTCTACACATCACCATAACATTTAGATGGTTTTTCAGTCCAGAGAAACTTGGAAGGCATAGCTGGCATTCAGCTAATGTGTATGGACACCTTAAATAATTCTTAAGAATTCTAACAGCCCTTCATACAGCACCTCGTCCTGTCTATGAACATTTGTGCACCGAAGATACATCTAATGATGTAGGATCCTGGCGCCATGTGCATTTAAAGTACATGGTGGGCTGTTTTCTCCATGGAGATTTGCTAGCTCTTCCAGAAGTCCAGGGGGTCTTCCCTTTTTCTGGGAGCCTTGAACATTCCAGGAGAGTTGGCATGTATGCCTTAAGTTACTATTGAGGAATCCTCCTGTTATAAGTTTTGCATACATTATATTGATAGAGAGGCCCATGCTGTGAAAGGGTTTGTCTGTTTAGCAAACCCCATACTATTTTGGGTCATCATGGCACGAGCTAATCTCACAAAAGAGAACTGTCTTGTAAGTACTTTTTTTCTTGTACTGGTACTGCATCTCATTGAAATCATTTCCCATCACCCACTGAAACCAAATTATGCTGGTGGTCCTCAAAAGCCAAGAACCACATTTGATAAAATTTTAACCCTAATGAATTAGGGGAGGATATTGAGAGCGGAAGACCAAAGCAGGCAAACCCTTACATGAAATATTCACATTCAAATAAAAAAAATAATAATACATGAATGCAAATAATATCCTGCCCTCTCTTCTGCTGAACTTAAACAAAAAACCATTGCACAGTGAATTTGTTTTCATCTTTTTGGTGTAAGAAAATGGCATTGTAAGTTTCACGTGCTAGATCCGCTGTGCTTGGCTAGCTAATTAAATGTCAGGTAAAGCCTACAGGACATCCTTACACACCCAAGCTTCCTAATACCTCATTGAGAAGAGCTCAGAACGCCTATATTTTACTGCCAAAAACTTCCGTAAGGGGAAGAGATGCATAATCACTAATGGAGTTTCTATTCATTCATGTAAAAAAGGCAAAAAAAAAAACATAAAAAAAGGAATAAAATGAATGACCTTTCTCCCAGGGAGAAGAGTGACTATTCATCAATTAAAGAAATCTGCTTCTCCGCAGATCTGTAGAAATAGACTTGTTAGAATGCAGCAGACAAAAATGAAGCAGGACCCCCTCGCAAATCAAGAACCACAAAATTAATCTCACCATGTATATTATAAAATACTTTGCTGACATCTGCTATTCCTGTCAGCCCTAATAAAGAGATTTTTACCTGTGTTTGCTTATTCAAAGCTTCAAACACTCAACCAATTTTGGAAATTATTTCTGATTTATGGGACTTTTTTCAGGCAGGTGTCTTTTGCCTTGTCAATTATATCTCAAAGTAAATGCTAAGTGTATGCTGACTGCTCAGATGAAAACGGAAACCTATTCTAATAAAACAAAGAGGAAAGTACGAGGAAGGTACTGGATTTTTAACCATAGCGTTCATACAATTTTTTCCCAATAAAAATTGCACAAATAAAAACATAAATATGGGGTGGAGTGGAACTTTATTTTTCTCATTTTGGATCATGAATGATATACCTTTATCTTACATTTGACTCTGTGGTTTCAAATGACAATTTTTCCCCTACGGTTACAGTATGAGTTATTGGAAAAAAAGGAGTTGGAAAGAAATGAACATAGTTTATATGAAGATGATCACTGATCAATATATTGTACAGCACATTAACCACTGAATGTATGGTAAAATCATACGGATCAATATAAAGTCATGTGTTCCATCTCTTCAATTATCTGGATTATCCCTGAAGGTCTTGATGACCTGTTCTCAGTCTAAGGCCTCTTTCACACTTCAGTGTTTGGTCAGTGATTTCCATCAGTGATTTGTGAGCCAAAACCAGAAGTGGAGCCTCCACAGACATGAGGTAGAAGGGAAAGATCTGCTCCTGTTCTGTGTTTAGAGTTGCACCTGGTTTTGGCTCACAAATCACTGATGGAAATCACTGACCAAACACTGAAGTGTGAAAGAGGCCTAAGGTTATCAAGCAAGTCTTTTTCAATCAAGAAAGGAGCAGACTGCCTCTGCGTGACCAAGTGGATGAGGTGAGGTTATTTTTTTAAACCCAATATTGGACTAGCGTACTACTGTTTTTAACGGCTGTTAGATATGTCCACTTCTGTCTAAGTGTCTGTTAAAAATGGTCCCATTGATTGATAGGCTGAATAGGGTTTTAACATAGCGATTTGTGGCAATTTAAGTCTACACTCAAAGTGTCCTGAACCGGCTTCTTGCTTTTGCTGCTCCGTCTGTTAGCCAAGTGATGTTTAGAGGAGCACTTGGAGGAGAGGTCCGCTGTGGACTCCTCTAGGCATGCAACTACCAATGATGACAGTCAGGTAAGAGCACATTTTAAGAGAGGCCAGGGACGTGCGCAAGAGAGGGGTTAGGGTGACACAAGTGACTTACAAACATATGTAGATGATGTAGCCGATCGCATGTGGGAGTCGTGTGAAGAGGGGGCATCATCATCATCAGGGGGCGAGGGTAGTAGCGTGCCTGTGAGACAGGCGGGTGGAAGCAGTGGGAGATCTGCAGCTAAACGCAAAAGAGGTACACTGTCTGCTATTCAGGAGACTACCTATGAGTAACACACTAGTAGTGCATGCGTTCATAAAAGTAGTGGCAGGCGGACATCATGCATTGGTGGAGGGAAATTGCTTTACTTGGCAGTGTGGGAATATTTCACGCAGTCACTGGGGGATATTAGAGTGGGCAGAAGGTGAGGTAAGACCAAGGTGCTAATGTTGGCATGACGGCCCTGCGCCAACACATGGAGCGTCACCATAAAGTGGCATGGAAAAACCATTCCACTCATTTATTCTTACAGCCTGATGCAGCTTTGTTTTTGTGTCACTCTGGGAAGGCATCATGAACGTTTCTCTCTCCTTTTTTATTAGTTTGTTGGATTCAACTGCGGGTCACCTGTTGCACCACGAGGTACTTGTATGTTTCAGGATGTAGTAGTAATATGTAGTTTCAGGATGCAAGGGTTAAATGTAAGTATAACTTCAATTATTAGGTAAAATGTATATAGTGGTCAACTATTGGCCCCATGTGGCCCCTTTATGTTATTCTCATACAAAAGGGGCATTTTCAAGAGATTGCAGGCCACAACAGCAAATGTGTACATTTTTATATTTATTCTCAGTCCATTTTTGAAAGTTCTCCTTTATTTGTATTGTTCCAGAGCATATAGTACAGGGTCCATTTTTGGTTTTTCATTTTCATTTTTTTCCTCCCAACATTTTAATAGCCATAACTTTTTACATTTTTCATTCATATATATATCTATATGAGGGCTTATTTTGGGGGGATTAAGTTGTACTATTTAAGGGCAGCATTCAATTTACCATGTCTATTATTGGAAAATAGGAAAAAAAATCTTTGCGGGGTTAAACGGAAAAAAATAAATAAAAATATTCTGCCAAGGTTTTTGCATTTTTGACAACCCGTCATTCAATGTGCACTAAAAATGACATAACGTCCCTATTCTGCAGCTCAGTACAGATTTGGCAATACCAAACTTTTATATATATATATATATATATATATTTATTTTTTTCTATTACTAACTTTAAAAAAATAAAAATCTAAATTTAAATCACCGTTTTCTGACAGCCATAATTTATTTTATATTTCGGTCTGCAGAGCTATATCAGGTCTTGTTTTTTGCGGGACAAAATTTAGATTTTATTGGTACCATTTTTGTGGTATGTACGACTTTTTGATCACTGTAATTGAATTTTTTTTTCGGGGAAAAGGTGACAAAAAACATTGAATTATGATTTTTATTTTCATTAAGGCCAACAGTACACAGGAAATTTGTATTAATATTTTAATAGTTCTGAAATTTTTGGATGCGTCGATTTTTATATATAACATTGGAAAGGGGTGTGATTTAAGCTTTTATTTATTTTTATTTTTACTGTGACAGTGACATTTTTTAACCCCCTTAGGCCTCTTGCACATGAACGTTTTTTTTTCCGTTTCTTTTTTGGCGTTCCGTATACGGACTGGGTACGGAACCATTCATTTCAATAAATCCGCTAAAAAACGGAAGGTACTCAGTATGCCTTCCATTTCTGTATTTCAGTTTCCTTCAAAGATAGAACATGTTCTATTATTGTCCGCATAACGGACAAGAATAGTACTGTTCTATTAGGGGGCCAGCTGTTCCGTTCCGCAAAAAATGGAATGCACACGGACGTCATCCGTATTTTTTGTGGATCCGTTTTTAGCGTACTGCAAAATACTGAAAAAGCCATGCGGTCGTGTGAAAGAGGCTTAGGTGATCTATTAGGGTGAATTGGATTTTCATGTGCTCCTTGCTAAGCTGTGCCTTGTGCACAGCGGAGGAGGGAGGTTACCATGGCAGCCATGGGAAGCTTCAAAAGGATCCATGCTGCCATGGTAATCATTCGTAGCCCCGCTATTTCACTGCGGAGGCTCCGTTCGGAAGGCAGAGAAAGCCGCATACCACTGCCTTACCTCACCCATGCCATGATCGATGTTGATTGCGGCATCTGAGGGATTAAATGACGGAGTTTGGTGGAACCACTGCTGCATGATACAGCCGGCACCCTTATGGAGTGGGCTCACTGCAACAGCCTGCTCAATACATTCCCTCTGCCACTGTGACATGTGGGTATACCTGATTTATAGAGGTTTGCGACAAATTATTTAAGAACAAATCAAATTTCTTGGCAAACTGTGGCGAATTGGCCAAATTAAATTTTTCATAGCTTCACTCATCTCTACTCACCTGCCATTTAAGTGAATAGGAGCTGAACTGCAGTATGCTAAAGCCTTCTACTTCCACTCCCTACATTGTATAGTTTTGAATCCCCACTGATCTGGTATTCAAACAAGGATAGGTCATCAAAATCTGTAGCCCATACAACCTAACTAGGTACATTCTAAGTAAATATGGTAGAAAGTGGAATTTTCTTAGCGCTTTATTTGTTATTTATCGGCTCCCGGGGCGCTCCAGAGTGACGTCAGGGCACCCCACGTGCATGGATGACGTGATCGCATGGCACGTCATCCATGCGCATGGGGCGCTCTGACGTCATTCTGGAGCGCCCCAGGAGCCGCACGGACTGTAAGGCCTCTTTCACACGGGCGTCATGTTTTTTGCCCGGATAAGAGCCGGGTGCGTTGCGGGAAATTGCGCAATTTTTCCGCGCGAGTGCAAAACATTGTCATGCGTTTTGCACTCGCGTGAGAAAAATCGCGCATGTTTGGTACCCAAACCCGAACTTCTTCACGGAAGTTCGGGCTTGGGATTGATGTTCTGAAGATTGTATTATTTTCCCTTATAACATGGTTATAAGGGAAAATAATAACATTCTGACTACAGAATACATAGTATAATAGTGCTGGAAGGGTTAAAAAAATAAAAAAGTTAACTCACCTTATCCTCTTGTTCGCGTAGTTCGTTCCCGGTCTGTAGTTTGCTAGCTGTGGGCTTGGGCTAAAGGACCTTTGATGACGTCAGATCACATGCTCCAATCACATGGTCCATCACCATGGTGATGGAGCTTGTGATCTGACGTCATCAAAGGTCCTTTAGCCCAAGCCCACAGCTAGCAAACTACAGACCGGGAACGAACTACGCGAACAAGAGGATAAGGTGAGTTAACTTTTTTATTTTTTTAACCCTTCCAGCACTATTATACTATGTATTCTGTAGTCAGAATGCTATTATTTTCCCTTATAACCATGTTATAAGGGAAAATAATACAGTGAATAGACTGTCACCTAGAACCCATGCGTGAAAATCGCACCGCATCCGCACTTGCTTGCGGATGCTTGCGATTTTCACGCACCCCCATTCACTTCTATGGGGCCTGCGTTGCGTGGATTATCGCACCGCAACGCACAAAGAGGAGCATGCTGCGATTTTCACGCAACGCATAAGTGATGCGTGAAAATCACCGCTCATGTGAACAGCCCCATAGAAATGAATGGGTCAGGATTCAGTGCGGGTGCAATGCGTTCAACTCACGCATCGCACCCGCGCGGAATACTCGCCCGTGTGAAAGGGGCCTAAGTATACCGCTCCCCGCTCCTACTATGGCAACCAGGACTTTAATAGCGTCCTGGCTGCCATAGTAACACTGAACGCATTTTGAAGACGGATCCGTCTTCAAATGCTTTCAGCTCACTTGCGTTTTTCCGGATCCGGCGTGTAATTCCGGAGCCCTTAGAGAAACAGATAAAGTAGGAGTAGAAATGTATTTGACTTTTTGACAGTTCTTCCATTGCAGAGGTTAGCCCACACCCTGTTGATCTACTCTAAGGAATTTTGTTGTCATAGTGGGTGATCCCTACTCAGTATCTTACTCTACTTGCAAGACTGTACGTCTCTGGCCATTCTGAAATAACTGCAGTAGGAATATAAGGTTGAATCTATGGAGATCCCATGAAACTGTGGCCAATATTGAAAAATGTACAGACCATATTTCATGCTTATCTGAAGTTTATGCTTAGAGTGTAGATATCAATTCCCACAGACCCCTTTAAAGGTGTTGTCTTATTTCAGCAAATGACATTTATCATGTGGACAGTTAATACAAAGCACTTACTAATGTACTGTGATTGTCCACATTACCACATTTGCTGGCTTGATTCATTTTTCAATCACATTATACACTGCTCATATCCAGGGGGTTACGACCACCCTGGAATCCAGCAGCCGTTGCCTTGCTTGCACACTGTAGGAAAGAGTGCCTGAGTGCACATAAGCTTTTTCCTATAGTGTGCAAGCATGGCCACCAATGCTAGATTGCAAAGTGGTCGTAACCATAGAAGCAAGTAATGTTTAAAGTGGTGGAAAAATGAATCAAGCCGGCAAATGAGGCAATATGGACAATCACAATACATTAGTAAGTGCCCTGTATTAACTTTTTCTACATGATTAATGGAATTTGCTTAAGTGAGATAACTCCTTTAATGCCAGGTGCATAAAATAGTTTTTGATACATTTCTTTTTAGTCATCCTTTTCACAAGGTGTTCACAATCAAAAAAATAATCCCACCATAGTGCCCCTGTGTACCTTATAAAAACACAAATAGCTGCAAGAGGCATAAGCTGAATACAATCATTTACAGGCCTGTTTTATCTCAATAAAATGCAAGAACAGTTGTGTAAGGCAGGCAGAAGGCACTATCACCTTACCAGAAGATGTTGTTAGGTTTAGGTTGTAAGTTGGGTTATATACTACTGGAACAGTTGAGTAATGGTACCATAGTAGCAGGGTTTGGTGGTTAGGAGAGGGGACTAACATTTGGCTCCAGTAATATAGCCAGTGTTCAGTTGGCCCTTTAGTAATGTTGAGGCAGTAGTGTTGGGGCGGGGATCAATATGACAGCAGGGAATAACAGCCTGTCCTGCCATGATTGATGGGAGGAGTTTACTTGTTACACCCAATTGCTGGTGATGTGTTGCACCCTCTTTGTGGGCTGGGGGCTTATCCCATCAATACAGCTATGGAACAAGACAGCAGTGAATTGCTGTCCTGCCACTGAAAAACCCATGAGAGGACTTTCAGGAAAGTGGTGCTGTGCCTTCCTTAAAGGGGAGAACAGCTGCCACAATGAGTTAAGTCCCTCGTGAGAAATGAACTAGGGCATGACAGCGTATGGGCCAAGAGTTAAGTGAACCTGGCTGAATTCTCTTGCCTATCTTGCCAACAGTAGAAAAAACGACTTGTGTGTTCAAATTTGTGGAACTGTGGACTTGATTCATGTACATAGTGGCAAGCCTGTGCATTTGTGCTTTATAGGTTTTCGTGACCTTCAGGTTTGTTTTATGGCAGCCTGTGTCCACAGGGCATTGAGAACATATAGGCATACCCTTCTCCACTAATTCTATAAAAGAGTATTGAAAACCCCTGTAATGTAACATCACATGTTTCCCAATGTTAACGGGTCATTGTTTAATAGTTGCCACAAATACAAATTAGTACAATTTAGGGGTAATCACATTTAGTAGCATTCAGTCACAAATCTTGAGCCTCCCATACTCACTGTTGAGACATTGATGTCCGGATTACATAACCTATGTGGATATGTCAACTGTTTTGAACTGTTTTCAGATTTATGACTCCAGACAACAGGGATTACAGTACAATATTAACAAGCTGGAATTGGTAAGAGCTCAGCTCATCTCCGGCTCAGAAGGTAATGAATAGTTCTGTCTGTGTCCACATGAATGTTTATCAGGTCAGACATACAGTAGGATACTTCATGCCCCTGCATTAACCTTCAGCCCTAGTACTCACAGACAACAGGGCTTCCACTTCAGAAGCACTTCGCAATAAAGATGATAAGAAGATTACAAGAAAAGCATCTCTTCCCAATTTGACTTCACCAGCCAGTTAAATTACAAATGCATCGGTCATCTGTCCGGCATCTGAAACCAAGGTTTAAACATCTCCACAGGTAAAGGTTCATATTCTGCTGAAGAAGTTTATTTGACCTTAAGCAAGAAGACAAAAGGTTTAAGAAACAGCTATGACATTGCATCCCTACATGTAATGTTTATCCTCATGTGGCTTAAATTATGAGCATAGTGTTTGTGTCTATATATCTATCTAGAATATATTTATTTGTATTTTTCTGTACAGGTATTTTATGAAATCTACCAGACACTATTAAAGAAGATTTTCACCTAAAACCTTTTTAAAAATCACTATTTCTACAATAGAAAAATGTTTTATCTTTAAAAGTAACTTGGGCTATTGCTCGATCTTACATTTTGCATAGAAATTTCCTGTAAAAGGATACTTTAGAATTTATCATAGTAGTAATTTGTTATGGGGGTCTAAGTTTTTTTCTTGGTGTTAACTATGTAGTTGTCCCAATGTGTTCAAACGCCTCCTGAATAATAGAGGCCATCTGGTAGTGTCACTAATGTAATAGATGTGGTGTCTACCAGACAGTATAAAACAGAACATAGGTTAGTGAGTAGTTAATAATTTTATTTCTTCAAAGCTTTTAAATGGAGCCAGGAGGAGGAAATGATTGGAAGTGATGATCTCTTTCTTTGATGAAGTCATCTTTAAAAAATAAACAATAAGGAAGATTCATCTTATGACGCAGTAAAATGTACGTTCAGTAAGGATTTGTCTTATCAGGTGGAAATCAGTTTCCTTGTGCTTAAAAAAAAAAGCTTTTGGATGGGTACACAGGAAACTAAAAAAGCTATTTTTTCAGAGCCAAATCACACTGTCCAATTTTTTTGGCCACATACCTTACACCAAGGTGCCTGACAGGTATATTATGAAAAATCACAGTCTCAGATGATAGTGGGACTTAGAAACGCATAGGGTCAGTTATAATTTTGTCACTATTAGTGGAGTAGGTTTAGTGTGTCAGGTCTGACCATCATTGGTATCTGTTGCCCTGAATTGCCATGATAGGCTTTAAGGGCAAGAGCTTACACATTCTTGTGACTGGTCATCATTAGTATTGATTGTCCTGGATTGCTGTGACAGGCATCAGGGGCAAGGGTCTCCACAGTGGTGTAACTAGAAATGACAGGGCCCCATAGCAAATTTTTGAATGGGCCCTCCTCCCGCAGCAACTTCTTTGCAACTCCTGACTCCTGTGCAACCCCCACTCCTGAGGTTAGTCAAGATCGCACTCTCAGATGAGGCGGGGCAGCCAGTCCATCCGATTCCTGCAATGCCACTGTATATAATGTAATTGTATAATACTGTTAAGGGGGCACTGACAATAACATTTTTAAGACCTCCATCTAGCTGCTTCCACTTCTTCCCGAATAGCTGGTCAGCACTAGTCTCTGTAACCCTGGATTGTCATAACCGGCATGGTGGGCAAGGGCTTTCTTATCCCTACTATCAACTGTGCTGTTGTTACTGACAGTGGATATGGTGTGTGTACTTATACACTACCTGTCCCCCAAAAAAGTCGCCACCTGGATTTAACTAAGCAAAAAGTTATGAGCCTCCTATTGGATAATTACTGCATTGGTGATTATCTTTCGGCTGGCAACAAGTTATTTAACCCCAACTAGTTGCTTCTCATTTCTTAAACAACCATGTCGAAAGACACATATCGTGGTCGTGGAAAAGATTTTAGTCTGTTTGAAAAGGATCAAATCATTGGCATGCATCAAGCAGAGAAAACATCTAAAGAGATTGCATAAACTTCTAAAATTGGGTTAAGAACTGTCCAACGCATTATTAAAAACTGGAAGGATAGTGGGGAACCATAGTATTCGGGGAAAAAATTCAGAATGATTGTGATCGGCCATAACTCAAACGTTTGGTGAAATCAAATTCAAGAGAAACAACAGTAGAACTCAGGGCTATGTTCAATAGTAAAAGTAAGAGCATTTCCACATGCACAATGCGAAGGGAACTCAAGGGATTGGGACTAAACAGCTGTGTAGCCGTAAGAAAACCACAAATCAGTGAGGCAAACCAGAAAAAAAGGCTTCAATTTGCTAGGGAGCATAAAGATTGGACTCTGGAGCAATGGAAGAAGGTCATGTGGTCTGATGAGTCCAGATTTACCCTGTTCCAGAGTGATGGGCGCATCAGGTAAGAAGAGAGGCAGATGAAGTGATGCACCCATCATGCCTAGTGCCTACTGTACAAGCCCTTACAGAGACCCCGACCTGAGTGGCATTCTGAGTGTTTGTCTTGCTAATGTAAAGTCTTTCTTTGCAAAATTGACTGACTGTCAGACACCATCTTCTCTTTAATGGCCATCTGATTGTCGGTCTGTTTTATGACAGACATTAGACACACTTGTCTACTTACCTTTTCATACAAGATAGCTGCTTCCTCCAACTGGCTAGAAAGCAGATATAGTACCCTTTGTGGTACATTTTTTGAATATTGCACATTATACCGGAAGCCTAATAATACATTTTAATGTATATCAATAACGTTTTAGCAATACCACAAGTAAGCATGGTCAGCAATACCATAGTGAAAAATACCGACCCATCAGAACCATATACCACAGAGCAGCACAATATACTGCCCCAAAAGCTGGCAGTCTTTGGTGACCATCAATAGCTGCTATTTTCTGTCCTCCTCCTGTTGTCTCTGATATGGAGCAGGGAGCTTGGGAGTTGCGATGCGGCCACGGCAGTTGAATTCAGGAGGGCATGTGCAGTCCCTGGACGGGTACATGAGTACCTAATTATCACAGTATGAATTATTGCCATTGGCAGAGAGGAGGGATTGGGTGCCCCTCTAGGCATCGGCTCACTGGGAAATTTACCTGTAGGGTCTATGGCCAGGCTGCCCTGCAGGAGCCTAATGTGATGTCTATAATTCCCATCTGCCAGTCTATAATGTAGCATGCAAATCAGATGCACACCATGTTAATTAGCAATTTGTTTGGTCACACCAAGGTGCCTGAAAGGTATATTATCAGAAATCACAGTCTCAGATTATAGTGGGACTTAGAAATGCATAGGGTCATTTATAATTTTGTCACTATTAGTGATAGGCGGCAGGGGCAATATTCGAATTTGCGATATTTCGCGAATATTTTGTAGAATATTAATTATATATTCGTGAATTCGCGAATTTTAGATGATATTCTTGATTGCGAAAATTGTCAATGTATTATTTGCGTAATGCACACAAAATACTGGCGTGGGGTAGGCAACTTTTCTATTGGTTGCTAGGGATGTTGCTAAGCTGTGACAAAGCCTTCTCATTGGCCCACAAGCTAGAAGAAGGGAGGGATGATCACCTGATGTGCACTGTGTTAAAAAAATCGTCATTACGAATATATAGCGCTATATTCTAAATATTCGCAAATTCTCGAAGTGCCGATATTCGCAATAAAAATTTGCTTTTCAAATATTCACGCTCAACAATAGTCACTATTAGTGGAGTAGATTTAGTCTGTCAGGTCTGATCATCATTGGTATCTATTGCTATGTTAATTACCATGATAGGCATCAATAGGTTTAGTGTTTTTTTTTTTGTCTTCCTCTGGATCAATACAGCAGAATTACAGATTAGACTTGATGGACTTTTGTCTTTTTCCAACCTTAAATAACTACGTATGTAGCTAACTACAGTATGTAGCTCTCATTCAAGATCCCATTCACTTTCAATGCAGCTTTAGATGATTGTGTCAAAGAGTTTTTACTATATGTATAGAGTTGAGCGAACACCTGGATGTTCGGGTTCGAGAAGTTCGGCCGAACATCCCGGAAATGTTCGGGTTCGGGATCCGAACCCGATCCGAACTTCGTCCCGAACCCGAACCCCATTGAAGTCAATGGGGACCCGAACTTTTCGGCACTAAAAAGGCTGTAAAACAGCCCAGGAAAGAGCTAGAGGGCTGCAAAAGGCAGCAACATGTAGGTAAATCCCCTGCAAACAAATGTGGATAGGGAAATGAATTAAAATAAAAATTAAATAAATAAAAATTAACCAAAATCAATTGGAGAGAGGTTCCATAGCAGAGAATCTGGCTTCCCGTCACCCACCACTGGAACAGTCCATTCTCAGATATTTAGGCCCCGGCACCCAGGCAGAGGAGAGAGGTCCCGTAACAGAGAATCTGTCTTCATGTCAGCAGAGAATTAGTCTGCATGTCATAGCAGAGAATGAGGCTTCACGTCAGCCACCACTGCAACAGTCCATTGGCATATATTTAGGCCCAGCACACACACAGGCAGAGGAGAGAGGTCCCGTAACAGAGAATCTGGCTTCATGTCAGCAGAGAATCAGTCTGCATGTCATAGCAGAGAATGAGGCTTCACGTCAGCCACCACTGCAACAGTCCATTGGCATATATTTAGGCCCAGCACACACACAGGCAGAGGAGAGAGGTCCCGTAACAGAGGATCTGGCTTCATGTCAGCAGAGAATCAGTCTGCATGTCATAGCAGAGAATCAGGCTTCACGTCAGCCACCACTGCAACAGTCCATTGTCATAAATTTAGGCCCAGCACCCAGGCAGAGGAGAGAGGTCCCGTAACAGACAATCTGGCTTCATGTCAGCAGAGAATCAGTCTGCATGTCATAGCAGAGAATCAGGCTTCACGTCAGCCACCACTGCAACAGTCCATTGGCATATATTTAGGCCCAGCACACACACAGGCAGAGGAGAGAGGTCCCGTAACAGAGAATCTGGCTTCATGTCAGCAGAGAATCAGTCTGCATGTCATAGCAGAGAATGAGGCTTCACGTCACCCACCACTGCAACAGTCCATTGGCATATATTTAGGCCTAGCACACAGGCAGAGCAGAGAGGTCCCGTAACAGACAATCTGGCTTCATGTCAGCAGAGAATCAGTCTGCATGTCATAGCAGAGAATCAGGCTTCACGTCAGCCACCACTGCAACAGTCCATTGGCATATATTTAGGCCTAGCACACAGGCAGAGCAGAGAGGTCCCGTAACAGACAATCTGGCTTCATGTCAGCAGAGAATCAGTCTGCATGTCATAGCAGAGAATGAGGCTTCACGTCAGCCACCACTGCAACAGTCCATTGGCATATATTTAGGCCTAGCACACAGGCAGAGCAGAGAGGTCCCGTAACAGAGAATCTGTCTTCATGTCAGCAGAGAATCAGTCTGCATGTCATAGCAGAGAATGAGGCTTCACGTCAGCCACCACTGCAACAGTCCATTGGCATATATTTAGGCCTAGCACACAGGCAGAGGAGAGGTTCATTCAACTTTGGGTAGCCTCGCAATATAATGGTAAAATGAAAATAAAAATAGGATTGAATGAGGAAGTGCCCTGGAGTCCAATAATATATGGTTATGGGGAGGTAGTTAATGTCTAATCTGGACAAGGGACGGACAGGTCCTGTGGGATCCATGCCTGGTTCATTTTTATGAACGTCAGCTTGTCCACTGCAGAAAGACGCAGCAGTTGGCACCTGTGTTTCGTCATCATCAGAGACATGCTGAGGTGGTATTCCCATGTCCTCATCATCAGGAAACATAAGTGGTTGTGCGTCAGTGCATTCTATGTCTTTCACCGCTGGGGAAGGGCTAGGTGGATGCCCTTGGGAAACCCTGCCAGCGGAGTCTTCAAACAGCATAAGAGACTGCTGCATAACTTGAGGCTGAGACAGTTTCCCTGGTATGCATGGGGGTGATGTGACAGACTGATGGGGTTGGTTTTCAGGCGCCATCTGTGCGCTTTCTGCAGAAGACTGGGTGGGAGATAATGTGAACGTGCTGGATCCACTGTCGGCCACCCAATTGACTAATGCCTGTACCTGCTCAGGCCTTACCATCCTTAGAACGGCATTGGGCCCCACCATATATCGCTGTAAATTCTGGCGGCTACTGGGACCTGAGGTAGTTGGTACACTAGGACGTGTGGATGTGGCAGAACGGCCACGTCCTCTCCCAGCACCAGAGGGTCCACTAACACCACCACGACCATGTCCACGTCCGCGTCCCTTACTAGATGTTTTTCTCATTGTTATGGTTCACCACAACAACAAATATATTATTTGGCCCAATGTATTGTATTCAAATTCAGCGGGATATAAATTTGAGGCCTAGTATTTAGGCGCTGGGTGACCGGTATGGATTTAGTGACAGAATTAGACTTGGAAATGCACAGAAGCGTGTGTGTGTGAAGTTATTCTGAATGACCCAATGTGCACCTTGAATATTATATACCCTTTTAGGGATAGATTTCAAATAGCTCTGATATAGCAGAAACCACTAAATTATGAAATTGCTAAATTGGGAATTGTACTTCAACCCAGAACAAAAAATGTGCTTTGACGGGCACTAAATAACTTTCCCAGCTACAACAGGACAACGGTAACGAGAGATTTAGAGGGATTTAAATTTGAGGCCTAGTATTTAGGCGCTGGGTGACAGGTATGGGTTTAGTGACAGAATTAGACTTGGAAATACACAGTAGCGGGTGTGTGTGAAGTTATTCTGAATGACCCTATGTGCACCTTCAATATTATATACCCTTTTTGGGATAGATTTCAAATAGCTCTGATATAGCAGAAACCACTAAATTATGAAATTGCTAAATTGGGAATTGTACTTCAACCCAGAACAAAAAATGTGCTTTGACGGACACTAAATATCTTGCCCAGCAACAACAGTACAGCGGTGGGTAACGAGAGATTTAGAGGGAATTAAATTTGAGGCCTAGTATTTAGGCGCTGGGTCACCGGTATGGATTTAGTGACAGAATTAGACTTGGAAATACACAGTAGCGGGTGTGTGTGAAGTTACTCTGAATGACCCTATGTGCACCTTCAATATTATATACCCTTTTTGGGATAGATTTCAAAGAGCTCTGATATAGCAGGAACCACTAAATTATGAAATTGCTAAATTGGGAATTGTATTTCAACCCAGAACAAGAAATGTGCTTGAACGGACACTAAATAACTCGCCCAGCTACAGCACTAGGGACAGATTTAGCTGGATATAAATTTGAGGCCTAGTATTTAGGCGCTGGGTGACCGGTATGGATTTAGTGACAGAATTAGACTGGGATATGGCCAAAAAATGAACAGACTATTGCTGGTTAAATGCACTTGGTGTGACAGCTTCACCCTGATGTAGGCTTTAGCCAAAAAACAACCACACCATTGAGGGTTAAATGCACTTGGTGACAGGCGCAGCTTGCCCCTGATTTTGTATATGGCCAAAAAATGAACAGACTATTGCTGGTTAAATGCACTTGGTGTGACAGCTTCACCCTGATGTAGGCTTTAGCCAAAAAACAACCACACCATTGAGGGTTAAATGCACTTGGTGACAGGCGCAGCTTGCCCCTGATTTTGTATATGGCCAAAAAATGAACAGACTATTGCTGGTTAAATGCACTTGGTGTGACAGCTTCACCCTGATGTAGGCTTTAGCCAAAAAACAACCACACCATTGAGGGTTAAATGCACTTGGTGACAGGCGCAGCTTGCCCCTGATTTTGTATATGGCCAAAAAATGAACAGACTATTGCTGGTTAAATGCACTTGGTGTCACAGCTTCACCCTGATGTAGGCTTTAGCCAAAAAACAACCACACCATTGAGGGTTAAATGCACTTGGTCGCAGCTTGTGCTGGCGCACCACAAGACACAAAATGGCCGCCGATCACCCCAGAAAAATGAGACTGACAAACGGTCTGTGCAGCCTAAAAACAGTGAGCAATTGAGGATCAGCAGCTCAATGATCCACAGCTGCAGATCGATCAGTTAATCAAGTCCTTTGGAGGAGTTAATCTGCCTAATCTCGCCCTACTGTCGCAGCCGCAACCTCTCCCTACGCTAATCAGAGCAGAGTGACGGGCGGCGCTATGTGACTCCAGCTTAAATAGAGGCTGGGTCACATGGTGCTCTGGCCAATCACAGCCATGCCAATAGTAGGCATGGCTGTGATGGCCTCTTGGGGCAAGTAGTATGACGCTTGTTGATTGGCTGCTTTGCAGCCTTTCAAAAAGCGCCAAGAAAGCGTCACAAAAGCGCGAAGAAAGCGACGAACACCGAACCCGAACCCGGACTTTTACGAAAATGTCCGGGTTCGGGTCCGTGTCACGGACACCCCAAAATTCGGTACGAACCCGAACTATACAGTTCGGGTTCGCTCATCCCTATATATGTATATATATAGTGTGCGTGTCCTTTGCCAATTGTCATACATCCATTCTAGCCTAAAAACGATCTCTGTTCCAATTCCAATAGGCAACAAAGGAGCATACTTATTGGCTATAAAACCCAGACTGCTTTTATGATGAACAGATAAACCTTTTAAATGGTTATGATAGCACAGGCAGGATCTGGACAAGTTAGGGCATTTTTATAGATCATACAGAAGACTGTAAATCTTCTAATGCTTATGGATTCCATTTAAAACTTTATTAAAGCCCATATCATAAATATCCACATTGAACAGAATCTTAAAGGTGGTATAGATGTGGGAATCCATCACCGAGTGAACTTGTCTGAACTCTTCCATAGAACTTTAAGGATGTATAAGAGAAAGAAAGAGCATTTCAGGAAAACTGTTGATACTTTGTGACACAGCCTGATAAAGATAATACATGCAGTAGCCGCTATGAAGCTTTTTATCTACCTTCCACACCCTGCTCTTTGTATTGAAGCACAGTTTATGTCATCTGTGAAGACTTGTGTCTTTTTTGGAATAATAACTGCTCACTGTTTTGCCATTAATACATTATCTGCAGAATTTTATAGTACATAGAACCGGAGGACCCATCTAGTCTGCCATATTCTTGCCTGATTTAAAACCCATAGTCAAATTTAAAAGCCTTAGTTATATACTTAGAATAGCCCTATATGTATCCCAGACATTGTTAATTTCCCTATGGTTCTTAGAAAACTGTATTAACCTGATACTCATTGAGATTTGTCCTTGTGTAATTTGTGTTTTATACAGGGCTTTAAATCGTCTACTATTCTTAAAATTCAACTAATGCTTTTAACTGATATCTTAACACCCATCACAAGAAGGCACTAAAGTCTTCTTGGTACACTTGCCAGCAATGTGTAATGCAAATCAGTAAGGATGTCATAATCCAATAAAGTTGCCTAGTATATCACCTTGGAAAAAGATGTCTAACCGTATGACCTTAACATCGGCATTCTTTCAATATTGGCATATTTTATGCATGAAAGTGATAACGTTTTACCGTCTTATGGCACTGCAGGGAAGTTTCCTTCTGCCCATTGAAGATTATTACCTATTCCGAGGTGGTTATGATTATAGATACTTACTAAAGACAAGAATAATTGACCATAAAAAACCTTTTATATTCTCACAATTATTTTTGCATTGACTTAAAGTGTCAAGAAAATAGGGTTTTATTAGTGGGTCTCTAATTTTGCCTTCATTGAATTTTATCTAGACTTTTTCTGGCTATGTTTTTTTTTTGAAAGGTTGGCATTGGTACAAAAGAACAATTTGTTACAGAATCTTTACAGAATGGGAGTTTCATAGTCTTAGTGTGTGATTGAATATCAAATAAAATGAAATGTATGGATCTGTAAAGGTGCCTACACCGTGGTAACAGAATGATCTACAGGTTCGTCAAGTGCTAACTCAGGAGATTTAAATCAAACCTCGACAAGTACATTGTTCCTTCAGATCTTATAGAATAAGAGCTTCAAATAAGCCTAATGAAGACACAACTAGAGACAGAGTAAGAAGTGATACATTGAATTGAAAGAGTTTGTGAACTGGCTGAATATCTGAAGAGGATCAGAGCCACAGTGGACAAGTGGAATGCAATTGGCTTTATTTTTGTTGTCTGTAGCCTATAAGTCTAATTACACTTTCTAGGACCTACATTTCTGACCATTCCCTTTCACCTAATCAATTATGTTCAATCCACTGTGATTTCTATATTCTCTGATGGATAACTTCAAAGGTAAGAAAGAACATCTCCATTGTATATGATGTCCAAAATAGCCAGAGTACACTAACACTGATAAAAGGCAAGGGCCTGAGTGAAAAATAGAATCCTTAAAGGCATACATCCAGAAACAAGGACAGATTTTAAAGAGGAATATATGATTTTGTTTTACTGATAGATATCTGAAACCAATAAAATAGAATTTGCAGATATCTGTAGAACTAGTCAGCTGCCTTTAGTAGGTTTCCTAAGCGTAGTATTAGCATTATAAAAAAAATTGTGACTATGACATTATTGTACTTTATCTGGTTTGCAGAGTGCTGTTGCATTGTTCTTTTTTCTCTATGCCCCTTTAACAGTGACTTTCACAATGGCTGCCCTTTTAACGGCGACCGCCCATTTAACAGTGACTTTCACAGTGGCTGACCCTTTAAAGGTGACCGCCCCTTTAACAGTGACTTTCACAGTGGCCGCCTTTAACGGTGGTATGTGTGTGAGCTTGCCGAGCTCCAAAGCCGCCACCAGGTTACAGCCATTATCAGACACAACCATGTCTGGTTGTAGGTTGAGTAGCGAGAACCACAGCTCAGTCTGGTCCCTTATTCCCTGCCACAGCTCTGCGGCAGTGTGCTGTTTGTCAATTGTCACCTAAGCAGATCAGTTTAAGCACAGCCTGTTGCCGCTTCCCCTCTTCAGTGCTACACTGCTTCCAGCTACTAAATGATGGCTGACTAGTGCTGCAAGATGGTAATTCAGAGGTGGAAATGGAGAAGGAGGTGGAGGAGGAGAAGGGGGGTTGCAGCCACAAACGTAGGTGGCGGCAGAAACCCTGATAGAAGTAGGGTCCGCAATCCTTTGCGTCGGTAGCACCTGTGTGGTTAGTAGCATGAGGGAATGGCTCGCTCCTGGCCTCCACAACGTTCACCCAGTGTGCCGTCAGGGAAATGTAGCGCCCCTGGCCAAAAGCCCTTGTCCATGTGTCAGTCATTAAGTGGACCTTTTCAATGACTGCGCTGGTCAGGGCACGGGTGATGTTATAAGACACATGCTGGTATAAGGTTGGGACTGCACACCTTTAAAAATATTGGTGGCTGAGAACGGGGTACCGCAGGACAGCTGCCGCCATTAGGCTGTGGAAAGCCTCAGTGTCCACAAGCCTAAATGGCAAAATTTCCAGGGCCAGCAACTTGGAAAGGTGCACATTTAGTGCTATGGTCTGTGGGTGGGAGGCTGGGTTTTTGCGCTTTCGTTCAAAGGCCTGGGGTATAGACATCTGTATGCTGCGTTGGGACACAGAAATTAATGTGCTAGATGATGGTGCTTGCGAAGATCCATGTGCATGGCGGGAGGCATCCGGGACTGCGTCTTGGACAGGGGATTGGCCAGCACGTAACAAAGGAGAAGAGAAGGCAATGGTGTGACCCGCAGACACTGATTGTGGACCCAGGCATTCGGCCGACCTATTAAAGTGCTTTGATGCCATGTGGCGGATCCTGCTGGTGGTGGTGAGGTTGCTAGTGCTCACACCCCTGCACATTTTGGTACGGCACATTCTTTTATCGTCCGCACTTTCCTCAAAAAAGCACCAGACTGCGGAACACCTACCCCTTGGCAAGGGAGATTGACGAAAGGGGTACTCCAGGGAATGGTAGCGGGCCTGTTTGGTTTGGCCCGCCTTATCTCTTTACCACCCCACTGCCTCTTCCAGCCTGTTGCGGTGCTGCAGATCCCTCCCCCCTCTGTACTGCTGTCCTTGCTCGGCTTGCCACCTTCCCAAGTTGGGTGAGTGACTTCATCATACAGCACCTCCTAATCCACTTCACTCTACTCATCCTCCCGACTTGCTGACCTAACAACAACCTCAGTTATTGACAACTGTGTCCCATCCTCATCATGAACCTCTTGAGACACTAATTGCGATTGACTTATTGGCAACTGTGTCTCATCATCATCATCCACCTCTTGAAACACTAATTGCTATTCCTCACTGTCATCTTCTTCTGACTGTGAATGCTCCAGAGTTGGGAATCAGGGCACAAGATCTCCTCATGTCCCTCTTTATGCGGGCTTGGCAAGAGGCCCAAATTAAAGAGGACCTTTAACCTGGCAAAAAATTGTGAACTAAGTATCATGATCTGTACAGCGGTGCTCAGGGATCTCATTGCACTTACTATTATACCTGGGTGCCGCTCCGTTCTCCTGCTATGCCCTCCAGTATGTTTGGTCACTTGGTTATAGTAGGAGGAGACTGCCCTTGTTCTCCTGGGCGTCTTCTTCTCCCAGGCTGTAGCGCTGGCCAATCGCAGGGCAGAGCTCACAGCCTGGGATTTTTTTTTTCCAAGGCTGTGAGCTCTGCGCTGTGATTGGCCAGAGCTACAGCCTAGGAGAAGGAGACGCCCAGGAGAAAAAGGGCAGTCTCCTCATACTATAACCAAGTGACCGAACATACTGGAGGGCATAACGGGAGAATGGAGCTCCACCCAGGGATAATAGTAGGTGCAGTGAGATCCCTGGGCACCGCTGTATATGTCATGATACTTAGTTCACAATGTTTTGCCTCTTTAAGGAATAATGATGAAAACAGCTCCTCGATATATCAGAGTGTGGGTGTAAGAAGTATCAGGGTGAGGATTCTGTTGACCAGATTCTGTTAACCAGACTTTTGACTACTGAGACTGGACTTTGTGGAAGACAGGGTGGTGCTTAACCGACTGGAAGCATTATCTGCTGCAATCCAACTGACCACCTGGTCGCCCTGGTCTGACCTTGAGAGTGGTGTCCTATGCCGCCCTGCAAAAAGGGACATGAAGCTAGGTATAGTGAATGAATGTGTTTCTTGTGCTCTGGCAGCAGGCACAGTTTCACTGCGCCCAGGGCCACGGCCTCTGCGTGCACCATTAGCAGCAAGGCCACTTCCCCAGTCCCTTACTGCTCGCCTTGCGCATATTAAATGGTATATATGCTTGCAAGTATGTCACCCATACAGTAATGTAGGTTTTGTAAGTGTATGAACAAATAATGGAGGTATAGCGCAAGTAATGTTGCTATCACCACCGCCTAATAAAAAATTACACTGAATGAATGTCACTGATATTTAGGATGCACACATGTTAAACAGGAGGTATAGCGCAAGTAATGTCGCTGTCACCAGTGGCTAATAAAAAATTACACTGAATTAATGTCGCTGATATTTAGGATGGGCAAACGTTATACAGAAGATGTAGCGCAGATAATGTCGCTGTCACCAGAGGCAAAAAAAAATTACAGGGAATGTCACTGATATTTAGGATGCACTAACGTTATACTGGAGATGTAGAGCAGGTAATGTCGCTGCCAGCAGCAGCAAAAAAATTAGACTGAATGTCACTGATATCTCGGATATGCAAACGTTATACAGGAGATGTAGCGCAGGTAATGTAACTATCCTGCAGCTGACACCAGTCTACAGAAAAAGTACACTGGATGTCACAGATATTTTTAGGCTGCGCACACATTAGGCAGGAAATGTAGCGCAGATAATGTCGCTGTCTGCAGCGGCCAAACAATTGCAAGCTACTGTATTTAGTGCAGGTTGCACTAAAAATAGATATTGCTGGCAGATACAACAATAGTCATTAAAAGGACTTTTGGGTCTCTAATAAGTTTTAGCAATTTAGCGCAGGTTGTGCTAAAAATATATATTGCTGCTACACACAACAATAGTCCTTTAAAGGAATTTTGGGTCTATAACAAGTATAAAAACTAAAATTTTCCTATTTTACTCCCTACGCTATCTCTCCTTTCTGCTCTCCAGCTCTCACTGACTAAGACTGAGCCGAACACGTGTCATCGGGTGCTATATAGCACCCGATGACGCGTTCGGGCCAGTCAATCACTGTAATACCAGTAGCCAACATGGCTATGGCATTACAGTGAATGGCAGTACTTACCTGCACGTTTATTACATTTATTACTAACAAAAGTGCGGGGAGGAGACTCGAGCATCGGCCAAACACCGCAATGTGCCGAGCTTTGCAATGCTCGAATAAAATGAGTGTTCCATTTTTCAATATTTTGTAAGATGGCTCACCCTCTGTCACCCTGGTGCTCTTGTCCTATTTGAATCACCCTCTTCAAAGTTGTAAATATACTGTAGTTTGGAATGGACAGGCACTCATACAAATGGGATCACTGGAGAAATATCTCTTATTAAAACTCTATTTAATGTTCAAATATATAAAACATAATTTAAAATATGTATATACACAAACACTAGGATAAAATCATTAATGTAAGATATACAAGAGGTATAATATATAGATAAAAGTTGTGTTGTCGGATGTCAAAGGTCAAGTGTCTGTAATGTCTCGGCCATATGACACCGCCGCGCAAAATTGTTACACCCAGCTGATCGTTGACATATATACAAAATGAAAAATAGAATAATAATAATAATAGGAATGAGGACACAAAATATCTTGTTTACATATAGATGGAGGAATGATCCGTGTTGGTCTCAGTATGATATTCCATAGGATAACTGTATTCCAACTGTTCAAGTTATACGCGATATAAATGAATACATTAATAAACCCACGAATAGATGGATCCTCTTGAGGTGTTTGATATTTCGCCATATGTCTTAATATTTTGCGACTGTGTCTTTCATGAGACCATTCAAATATATTGTGGTAAGATGGTATACTTTTCCCTGTTTCCACAATCCACAACCATGTCATTTACAGGACCTTACCATTCGCAGGACCCTTATAATAGTTTCAACATACAGATTTTGGACTGTACTTACGGTTTGGGATGTGCAGGATACTTCTCTGTGATGGCCCGAATGTGGGCGCTTACCTCTCCCTATATTCCAGGAGCGGGCGGGTGTTCGACATGTGAGTTCGGCGTCTCGTCTGTTCCGCTCTATGCTCCCGTTGTCGACTTCTCGCGAGATTGGAAGGATGGGGGTGCCCCTCGCCGACGGGAGATGGCATGTCAGGTTGTCTATCAGCATTGCGATGGCCCCTTGATGTGGGGCCCCCACCCAATTCTCATCTCAATTCTCATCTTGCTTCTTCTATATCACTGAAGCCTTTGTATTCGTATTTTCTGACATTTAAAGACGGTGAAGCATATGTATAGTGAGAAGTTAAGTTATAAGTTATGTTTTTGGTCTGACTGGAGTACACCTTGTCATCTGATAATAATATTGATGACATATCTCCCTATTTAATGACAATTTTACCCAAATGGACGATATAACAACAAATATATCTATAAATGATCATTATCAACCCATTTAGCAACTATATGCAAAAAAAGCATATATATAAAGAAAACGCAGGCAAAAACGCAGGAAAAACGCAATGGTCCTGATTTTATTGAATCCAGTGATCCATTCCACTCATTTGCTCCAACAAAGTCTTAATATAAAAGACTAGGTCTGTTAAGTTTCAACATAACCATTGAGGAAGAGGTTAAGATTCACCTCGAAACGCGTCTGGTTTTATATATGCTCATTTGCAAATGACCTGGATAAATATTAGCATGGCCATACAACAAAAAACTGTAAAGGATCCAAAGTAAGTGGACTTACATGCAATACCTCTCACTACAGAAGACTGCGCGAGAATAACAAGGATATGTTCTTCCAATCTCGCGAGAGATCGCCAACGGGAGCATAGAGCGGAACAGACGAGACGCCAAACTCACATGTCGGACACCCGCTCCTGGAATATAGGGAGAGGTAAGTGCATCCCAAACCTTGAGTACAGTCCAATAACTGTATGTTGAAACTATTATAAGGGTCCTGCGAATGGGAAGGTCCTGCGAATGACATGGTTGTGGATTGTGGAAACAGGGAAAAGTATGCCATCTTGCCACAATATATTTTAATGGTCTTATGAAAGACAGTTGCAAAATATTGAGACATAATGGCGAAATATCGAACACCTCAAGAGGATCCATCTATTTGCGGGTTTATTCATTTATCTTGCAGTTATCCTATGGAATATCATACTGAGACCAACACGGATCATTACTCCATCTATATGTAAACAAGCTATTTTGCGTCCTCATTCCTATTATTATAATTATTATTATATTTTTCATTTTGTATATATGCCAACGATCAGCTGGGTGTAACAATTTGCGCGGCGGTGTCATATGGCCAAGACATTACAGATACTTGACCTTTGACATCTGAATCACACAACTTTTTTCTATATTTTATACCTCTTGTATATCTGACATTTATGATTTTATCTTAGCATTTTTGAATATACACATTTTAATTTATGTTTTAAATATTTAAATTACATGAAATAGAGTTTTAATAAGATATTTCTCCCGTGATCCCATCTGTATGAGTGCCTGTCCATTCCAAACTAGAGTAAAATTAGTGTTCAGACGAGCATGCTCGCCCAACACTAATGAGATCTCCTTTCCTGTTTCTGTGGAATTCTTCTCTGTGCAGATACAGATGTAGCCGAGCTAAACTTGGCTCTGATAACACATGACACAGTGTTATCTTGGTTATCTCATAATGAAAGCCATTGGAAAGTTAGTTATCTTTTTCTTGCCATTCTTTATTTAACACATTAACCATCATGTTTATCTCGGCTGCATCTGTAGTGGCATTAAAAGTAACATTGGCCTTTACTCCTATCCACTTTTATAAGATCATTTAATTTAGCCTGATTGACTCGATAATTAATGTCTGAGTGTCATGTGTGAAGAAGTTGGAATAAGTTAATACTCATTTACATGGGCCAATGCACAAGCAAATGTCGATAATTAGCCGTTCATTACAAATCATTGCCTAATCGTTGAGAAGAGATGAAACTTGTATTTAGGTTTATCTCCACACAATTCATTGTTTGTGGTCAGCCCAAACCTGTTTACACAGATATAGGAACTTTGCCTCTTCCTGCTCCAGAATTTAGACAGAGGGGCCGGAGAGGGCATAGAATGAGAGCTTTTACGAGCTCACTTGTTCTACCTACTGAGATGGAGCAGACGAGCTGGCGGAGGCTTGGCTTTAGAGCCAATTCATTAGATCTGTATTTAAAACCTGTTCTTTTGCTCAGTGCCAGTTATTATTTATTACTCTGGTTTATCTCTATGAGCATTTTGTGAGTATACTTTTGTTTATGAACCCAGATAATTTATCCAACTACTCTTTATCCTTCTCCATAGTTTATTTTACTGTTTATGACCTTGGACTGTTTCCTGACTATTCTCCTACCTTTCGTTAACATGCTGTTTGTCTCTCTTGGTTTGACCCGGCTTGTCTCTGTTGTGGATGCTGTTTTTTTATTTGGCTTTGATGTTCCTTTCCCTCTGGTTCTCACCTCAGCTAAGGCTAGTTTCACACTTGCGGCAGGACGGATCCGACATGCTGTTCACCATGTCGGATCCGTCCTGCGGCTATTTCGCCGTGCACCGCCGTGCTGCGCCGGAGCTCCGCCCCCGTCCCCATTATAGTCAATGGGGACGGAGCGGCGGTCCGCGGGCACGGCGAAATAGCCGCAGGATGGATCCGACATGGTGAACGGCATGTCGGATCCGTCCTGCCGCAAGTGTGAAAGTACCCTTATACGATCCTTATACATGTTCACTATAAGTGCTAGGGTTGGCTAGCGTTAACTCTGGCAATAAAAGTATGTTTTGATGGGCAGGTTACCAGTATTTTGACAGTTTTAGGCCTCATGCAAAAGGCCGTTGTGTTGGTCCACATCCAAGCCGCAGTTTTGGCAGCTCGGATGCGTACCAATTCAATGGGGCCGCAAAAGATGCAGACAGCACTCCGTGTGCTGTCCACATCCGGTGCTCCACTCCGTGGTCCGGAAAAAAATATAACCTGTCCTATTCTTATCCGCGTTTTGCGGACAAGAATAGGCAGTTATATTAATGGCTGTCCGTGCCGTTCCGCAAATTGCGGAACGCACATGGACGTCACCCGTGTTTTTGCGGTTTGCGGACCACAAAACATACAACGGTCGTGTGCATGTAGCCTTATTAAAACTGGACAATGTACTGCCCACAAATAATGATTATATGTACCATCTAAACATTACAATCACTCAACTAATGAGTATAAGTGATCGTTGCCACTTCTACAAGGGGTCAATGTCAAGAACCAGCTTAGAACACTCATTACCAATTATAATTGCTCTGAGCTTTGGCCTTGTGTACAAGGGCACTCTGTATCCTTAGTTTTAACAGAACTGAGGCATGGATTTAGGCTCTCATGAAAGTGATTTACTGTACAAGTTTATATTTCACGCATTGCTTTCATGTATTACCTGTCCCAAGTTGTGTATGGAATGGGGGGAATGGGAGGTCGCTAATTGATTGGCGGGGCTGGCACTACACCCTTTCTCTCCAAGAGGGAATAGAATTCAGTCCAGTGGGAGCTGCAGACCAGTGACCTGCTAGGAAGCAGTATGGCGCACAGACATGGGGGAGCTGGCTTTCCCTCGTTTATTGCAAAAGTAAAAAGGGACAATTTATGTGCCAGCCCTTGGAAAGAAAGACAAATTACAGTTGGCTGAGAGGCCATACTAAAGGGGGTTTACAGACCTTTTTTTTCAAAGAAAGGTAACTGCAGAGGCTAAAGACATCTCTGCATGTGGTGGGAGAATAACAAAGTTCCAGTTTACCACCATATAGAAGGACATTAAGGATCCAGTGTTCCAGAGACTGTATTCCACTGAGCATACTAGGGTATCGAAGTATATCCTGGAAGGATAAATTGCACCTCTTGGGCCAGGAAAGGAAAGATTGCACAGTTTAACTAGTAAGGAAAAGAGACTAGCATACATACTAAACTAATAAAAATGTTTTGGAATCAACTGGGACTGAAGCACCTATGTTATCATTTTAAAAAGCTACAACCAGCTTAAAAAATCTGCAAGTTCGGGGACAGAACCACAGAATGTGAAAGACCCCCAGAGAAAACAATTCACATTTTTGACGTACATCAAGGTAATCTAGACATTTACTGGGCACTTTAATATATATTTCTGTAACGGACCGTTTCAGCAGACAAGGGGTTAAAATCCGTTTAGGCGATATGCCCCTTCCTGAGCGACAGGCACAGCTACTGCAGAACACCAACCTCCCGAACTGGATACAAAATAGCACTCCAAACTGGAACCTCGCGAATAGCTGTCAGCAGACGAACAGGAAAAGCGTATCAGTCAGCTTACACTCCTGGCAATCAGTCTCCAACAGCATACAGGGAATCCCCCCAATGACGAGACAAGGCTCCGTGTTGAGGGTCAAACAGTGCTCTGATGTGCTGGCACACCCAGCCTGGTTTTTATTACAGTTTTGCAAATACAGAACAGATACAACACATCCCCACAATGCACCATGGTTTCCTCCTCTCTGCCTGGGAGACAACCGAGGGCAATCCAATTATCTCTCAGGACAAAGGGGAGATCACCAATACACATGTGGAGACAACAGGACAGACATCACCATTTAAACACACAATGGGACAATGGGACAATAGAAACACACCCACACAAAATCCTCCCCTCTGCCGATGATGATTATTGAACACAAGGGCGAATATAATTATCAAAGGCAGAGAAATACAGTTTTATAAAACATATCACAGGAACCCCAAAACATGCAATAACCCCATAACCAATGTATCCTCGGAACCGGGGGATCTGGGTGAACCACATGTCCAAAATTCACCCACATCCGTTCAGTAGTTTGGAAGATACAGTTACACTGAAAATATACAAGTTATACCGAAAATAGTCACTAATAAATGTGTCCCCTGTTTGGTAGTTTCAAACTACTGAATGATGTCTCTGTGCACCAAATACAGGCAAGATAGCACCGTGTTGAAAAGTCAGAACAGTGTCTGTGAGCTAAAATGGCGCTATCTATTGTTCTCACCATGTGCTTCATCCAAGCAAGTAAGGCAAAGGATGCAATCCGGGGACAGAGGGCTCCGTCCCAAGTGCCTTAAGACCCAATAACTTAAGGGACCATAATCCCAGGGCAGGAGGCTGGTAAACAGCCCCCTCCAAAACACCGTGGCGAGGTTGGTTTCGCCACAATTTCCCTTTAGCTTCTTTTACAGTGGCAACTTGAGGCTGCTGCTGCTCTGCTCACCTGTTCCTCCTGTGCTGACCTGCCTCCCGCTTCCCTTTTCTTCCAAGTGGGCCCAGCTACTAAAATAAATTTGTCCCTCTATGCAGGGTGCAGTTTGCTTGCCAGCTCAACCTCTCTCGTTCCACCTATAAGGCGCATGTGTGCTGGCCCTTTAAGAGCCAAGGGGAGTGAGCATTCCCAAATATTCACCAGTCAATGGATGGCCATCTGTGGAAAGATGCCTGAGCAATAGGTTCTAGTCTGATGGTATCCTGCTAAGGTGAGCTGTTTACATTTGTCTGCCGTGTGCCTGACGTGTCCTCTGCCTGATCTCCATACTGACCCTAAATTACCTGCCTTGACTTCAGACTGTGTTCTGTGTTGCATATACTTTGCCTGTCCTGGCCACAGCCTGTCTCTTACAGTTTTTCCTGATCCCTCACTGTCCTGCACCAGTGTCCTTTGACCTCCATGGGTCATCTGTCAACCAGAGACTACTCCAGTAGGTAGCAGCCTGGTTAATCCCCTGCAGCAAAGTCCAGATTCATGTAAAGGGATTAAAGGGTGAATACCAGAGGACTTCCAGGATAAAGCCCTTAGTAGTAGCCACACGTAAAATCTGTTTGGTTGACACAGTGGTTCCACACCCATCGTGTAACATTCTCATTATGTACTGATATATATGTTTTCAGATTCCAATCCAAGTACCCAACTAAGGTTGGATTATAGGATCTTAACCAGAAATTGGTTTTGATAAATATCTTACTAAACCTCTCTAGGAGCCCTGTTATATATAAATGCTTATGCATTAAATATAATAGGTAGTATCCATATCTGGTACATTACTTCTTAAGTACCCAGAAAATGAAGGAAACATAGAACTAATATTCATTAATATCTCAACTAGTGATAAGCGAAGTTTAAAAAAAAATCTATTTGGCTGCTTCACTAAACTTCGCCCAAAAATTTGACTAGTTACGAATTACTTTGTAATGAATCACATTCCATTGTATAGAGCGGGCACAATGATGGGGAACAGCGATCACACTGCCCCCCATTATTTAACCCCTCAGATGCTGTGTTCAATGCTGATGTGATCGTGGCATCTGAGAGTCACATTCAGCCTATCAAGGGGTTAAAACAAAAAATACATACTAAGCATATCCATTTAATCATGGAGAGGCCATTGCGGCCATCTTCATTAAAGAAAACGCGCCAGTTCTGGAGCACCCTGACGTGATGGCTTTTTTTTTATTGATTTGTTACCACAAAGCTCCAAGAAATTCTGATTTGTGGCGAATCAAAGTTTGTATCGAATTCCACTTAGTTAACTTAGATTTGCTCAATATTAGTAGGCTTAAGATTATCAATACAATATTCATAATCTTGCTTCTTATTGCAAACTGTTTGGCTTCCTTTATGAATTTACATGGACGATTTTTGGGAAGTGACCACTGTATTTTATGTATACACATTTGAATTAGGGATGAAGCTTTTATCCCAGTAACAAGTGGCCTCATGTGTATTGTACAGCTGAAGTCAGCATGGAGCACAGTTGTGGGTATATCTTTTCATTAGCACTCAGTTCTCTGTGTAGCTTCTTGGAATGTAGTTTAGATTGTATTGATAGATTTGGAAAAGGCCTGATACAGCACTATTGTGGCAGACAGAGACACTGAGACCAATGATGTCTGCTTTTTAATGTGGAAAGTCCATTAGAAGACTGCCCACTGTGGACTACAAATGGTAAAATCATATACACTGCACTGGTTTACTTAGTGCTACTTACATACCTAGCAATGATCATTTTTTCACTAATCAAAACGCTCACTTTCATATCTTATTTTCAGCAAACTGGACTCAAGGTATTATTAAAACTGGATAGAACATTTAAAGAGTTAATTTACCCTTATAAAAGTTGGAGACAAAATAAATTATGCAAATGTCAGGCATATCTTATTTACTAACTTTATTTTTCTTCTTTTGTCCTGTTTTGGTGTATTTACTAGTGGTATATTGAATCCTGTGGTAACTAGCGGATCCTGACTACAAATGGCCTCCTCTGTAGTCAGGTTCTATATAGAAACCTATCCTTACACTCCCAAGCACACAAACTGTTTTCTCTAGTCGTTAATCTTGAAGCTGAATTATATCCCAAATGAACATAGATAGCAGGATGTAGTCATTGAGAACCATTGGAGCACCAGGAAAAAAGAGAAGACTGAGGAGGCACAACTGTCCAGAGTTATGAAAGGGTGTAGGAGAAAGAGGGTTTCCCCAGGGTAAGAGAGAACAGCAACAGGTAGAGAGTGTGAAGCATGAGCTTAGGCAATAACAAGGACACAGCAGGGATGGAAGTATCGGGGGCTTCTATTAATGATAAATCGTGAATCTTTTGTGACAGAAGCCACTATGTTCTGCCAGATCAACGTATACCAAATTCCAAATGCTCCTTTCAGACCCTATTTAGTTTCAGTGAGGTCCATCAGGGTCCTGCCCACCCATCAAATATGTCAGTTGGTAGCTCTGAACAAAGATTCTAAAGCAAATGTGAACAGTATTTACTGAAGTGCAAAAATATGCTGTATAAAGAATTCTTATAGCCACACGCAACATTTTCTTACTGTGACTTGACTTTATTAAAACTCAGTAACTGTAGAGCCACACTTCCTCATCGACTATTAAATAGTTGATAAATGATCTGATATTAATCCCAATAATAATAAAAAAAAATCCTGCATTCTGGTCTTCCAGGACATCTGGTTAAAGTCAGATTTCAGTAGGTTTTATGCTCTTTCCTGCCACTCAAACATCCTTAGCTCCTTACTTTTCCTACTGTTTTCATGCAGTTGGATTTTGTCTCTTTTTCTTCAAATTCCAAAGATATTGGCAATTCTTAACTTAAATAGAAATAATTGAAATTATTGTTCATGGATGATGGCCCACTAGTTAGCTCCAAACTCCTGTTAATAACCATGAAACCACCAATCAGCACATTTCTGGTGTTAAAGACAGATATTCTTTCAATAAAGTCTGTGTAGTTCTGCTTGGGAGTGATGATCCTGTACTATGAGGAATATAGTCATTGTAAAGTATAATCCAGTGATATCTTCAAGTTGTATTCATGCAATGTTCAGGTATGTGCAGCACCACATTGAAAAGTGTATGTAAAAGGGAAAAGTAGCAAAGTAAGGTGGCACCTTGAAGGGTCTCCTATTACTTGTTATAGTGCAACAGTGGTCTCCGTCCTGCCAGACCTGTGAAAAGAACTATGCCTACCTGCTCAGTGCTGCTCGATTCCAGCTCTGTTGGTCCCGGGTAGTCTTCACTCCACTTTCAGTCCCCACATGTTAACCTCCTGCACAGTAAGGGTCATGTGCACTGCTGCAGCCAGCGACTGGCACCAGTGTGGTGACACATTCCCAAGGGACATGTCACTACTGAGGCAAGTCATTGATTTTAGCAGCGCAGAAAGTTTGAATGTAGGGACCCACAGAGCCGGAGCAGTGGTTAGCAAGTATGAATAGCTCCTTTCTCAGTTCTGCTTTTGAATAAAAAAAATATATAAAATTGTTGGCAACCCCTCAAAGGATCTGACCCAGTTTTGGCCTTAAAGTGATTGTCCACAGAAGTAAAACGTTCTTTTGAAAGCATAAATTAGTAAAACTCGATAAATACAAGGTAGTGTAACAGCAAAACTGCTGCATTGACCCAAGTTCAGACCAACTTTTAAGGTCCAGCCAGCTCCTCTCAGGAACGTCACCATCACAAATAGGATGGGAAGGAAGCAGGGACTCCAAGAGGGGTCTGAAATTCAGCCAATTGAGCAGTATTTATAATCAAACTAAATGAGCAATCTTTGTTCATTTAGATTTGAAAAACCCAAAAATAATTCTTTATATCCTTGGACAACCCCACAGCAAGTGCAGCGCTTTTTTTTGGTCTTCTTTCTCCATGTCCCAAAAGCGCAAACCTTTTTTTAATGTTCTGTCAACATAGCCGAGAAGGTTTACTATTTGTGAGATTTTTTTTCTTTTTTATTGAAACCAAAGATATGGCTACACAGCGACATTACATATAATGCATGTCAATGATATCGCAGTGCGACACACGACTGCGACTTGCATAAAATCCAACCCTGCTGGATTTTGTGTTACAAGTTACATGTAACGCATGACTTTTACTCCATTGACTTCAATATAGGTGGTGTGTGACATGCGACTCACCTACAATGTGGCGGCACTTTGCTGTATAGCAGTACTCATGAAGGATTTAATACATGTTATTATTTTTGGATGGTGATAGAAAAAAGTTATATTGCCACTGATTTGGGTGTTTGAGGGGGAGTTATATCGCCAAGTTATCCTTAATCCCAGTCCACGAAAGCAGGTTGGTGACTGTATAATACAGTAGGCACTGTGAGGATTTAGCTCGCTTTTGGGGGTCACACTCACAGATATCTTCACCAAACACCAAGTTTAAGGTCCAAACACTGTGCTTTATTGAAGCACATCCGCGTAAACATAAGCAATTATACAAAATAAACACCTCGCCTGTCTGGGCTCTACCTAAACAGCTAATATCCCTGACTCACCTAAATAACGCAATTTACACTTGGAATCAGATGCGGTTTTCTCAGCCAGTCGCTCAGCCGTCTCCAGGCTGTAGCAAAACAGTATGTCTGCGAACTAAGGCCCAGAAGTCCGCCTGACTCTGGCCGTGCAACCCTCTCTCTGCAGACGTTGCGTGGTCCCCCAAACTCCAGGCTATTCAAAGCCTTGTGGCCCCTCAGTCCTCCTGACTGAGACCACACACAGAGCCTCTGCAGGCCTCTACTTCACAAAACACTTTCCCCTGACTGACAGTCTGGGCTGGGCTCTTATCCCAGACTGATTGTGGCACCTGATGGTTGCTGGGGAAGACATGGAAACTCCTGCCATAAATCTCCCCTAGCAGCCATGAGGCCTGTCACTGCCTCACATACTCTCCCCCCTTTGTTTAAGCCTGGAGGAGTGAACACTAGCATCAAACCAAGATGCTCATGAGAGGGCATTGACCTGGCCTACAGTCTTACCCTTATTCTACCAGACCCAGGACAACAGCGCTTGGTTTGTCACCTACATGACTTTATGACGGAACAAACAAGACCAACTGGATTTTCTTGTCCATCTCATGATGAGGTACTCTTTTTCCTGAGCAAGGATGAAGCGCTTTCGCCCCAGTGACCTCTCTCTTTTCTTTTTCTCTCCACATCTGGCATTCGGCCTCTGGAACTTCTCTCAGAAGATGTTTTTATACAATCGGCAGGCTTTCTTTTTAGATTCTCTGGCTTCCACACATGCTCCTCATGTCCTTTCTTGGACTGCTGCAGCTCTTGACTGAACTGTTCCCAGTCATGGTCATGTCCCGACCCTTCCTCCTTTGCCTTGTGGGGCTCCTTAAGCAGAGCATGCTTGTCCCTGCTCGCTTCTTTTACAGGTCTCCGGTTCACATCTTCCTTCTTTCCAGCAGTGGTTCCCCGCGCTTTGTCGACAGTTTCAGAGACCTCTACTTCTTTAGTGTTTTTTCCCACTACGGTAGCCACTCCTTCAGTCTCTACAGCACCTGAGGACTTCATGTCCTCCAACACCTCAGCCTTAACTTCTTCTGCCTTTGTTTTCTTGGACCCAACATCATATACTTGCCCTCTTAAGTCTTTCTCCTCTTTCTCATCAAGGAAGGAGGCACCGGGGACACTGGGGACTTCACCAGACTCGTCGACTTCTGGCGTTTTCTCCAGAGGCTCACTCAGGACACTGTTCTCCTTTTGGGAGGAATTCAAGAGAGCCAGCCCATAATAGTAGACAGGATCTTCATACTGGCTGTCCATCTCCTCCTATTTCTTCCCCAGCAGGCTGCTGGCTACTTAGAAGGCATTGTAAGCGGAGGGGACGTAATTCGCGACCAGGTCCTAACGGCGGAGGGGACGTCTTTCGTGACCAGGTCCTGGCTACACACTGCCATGAGTCTCTTGGCCTATGCATCCACATCAGCCCCATGAATGGGTTCAGCAGAAAGATCTTCCATCTTCTCCGCCTCAGTCGGCAACCCAGCGCCACCATCCCCAGACCCCTTCTTAACAGGCTCTGGCTTAGACTTCTTCACCTTTAACTCTTCAGGCTTAGTCTTCTCCAACTCATAGATGTTCTTCCCGATGTCATCCTTTGAGCTCATGAGATCCTCCATCTCTGCTCTGAGTTGCTTGTTCAGCCTCTCAAACTCATTTCGCTCCTCTTGTGCTTCTTCAAGGGCTCTAGCCAAGGATAGGGCCTTGGTTTCCTTCTCCTGAGCATCATCCTCTGCTCAGACGTTCTTCGGCATATCGGGCCAAGATGTATTCCTCTTCAGCCTGGAGCTGGTCAAACTTCTTCTGTTTCTTCTTAGTTTTACGCACCAGCTTGTTGGAAGTGCCCCACTCTTGGGCCTCCAGTTCCAGTGGCTCTTCTCTCTGTTTTGCTGAAACAGCAGATGTAGGAGTACCACCATTCTCCTTTAGACACCCTGTTGGAGTTCCACCCAGGGACTCTTTAAGCCTGTTGTCGATGTTTACTGTAGACCTTTGTGTCTTTCTGGAGTTTTTTCTCTTCTCCTGCACATCAGGCCATAGACCCTTTAATTCACTCATCTTTTCCGGGGTCTCCTCCTTTGACCCCTCTGCAGCCTTCTTTGGTGACTCTGTGCAGACAGCTAGTCCTGTCTGTATCTTATCTAGGGACCGGGTGGAGAGAGAGTAATCGTCTTCCTGATTGCAGCTGTACTGACATGTAAGATCATCTACCACTGCCTTGGTATGGGTCTCAGACACTAGGCTGACGTTTCCCCCCTCAACTCTCGTCACATCAGGTATAACTATCATCTGGTCGCTACCATTAACCACCTCAGTTTTGCAAGACCTCAACATGGTAGCTTCCCTCTTGGAGTTGCTAACGATGACAGCACATACAGTACGTCACCTATACTGCTTGTGTCCTTATTAATCCTGACCTCTAGGGGCACCGAATGAGCTGATCCCCACCTGGGACACCTCCCCAGCAACCATAGAACCCAATTGAGACTGCATATCCACCTCTGGTACGTGTGGTACACTCTCAAATATTGCCACACCTTCCAGTCCGTTCACTGCATTTCTCAACACCTGTCTTTTTTATAATTTTTCTTCTAGGGGGTGCTATTCCCGTGACCACATCCTGCAAAGGCATGTCAATACCATCACTTTTTTAACAAGACATCACCTTTTCATTATGCACTTTATCAGCACCATTGTTTCTAATGGCCACTTCACTTAAAGGGTTAGATACCAGTTCTGCAGGAGTCTCATTACTGACTGCAGAGGTGTTTCCACTTCCCCACAAATTACGGAACAACAGGAAATCACGGCCCAACATTCCCTCATACATGAGCGTAGTTATGCCAGCAAGTCCATCAGTCCCAGCTGTCACTGTAGGCTCACACCCACTTAGAACTACCTGACAGTCCTTATTAACCACATGTCTGTCCAGCACATTTATCACTTTACCACTCTCAGGCTTTACTTTTGTGCTACCTCTCACCCGGCTAGCATAGGATCTCTTATTTTTGCCATCCCTAAACTAGCTTTGGTCATGGGCAATTTAGGCAACACTGCAACTTTCACCCCTGCAGACTCCTCCGAGGTAGCAACCCCAACAGGCTTACCTGCCTGTTCAGTCACAGTTTTTTTCACATTGCCCCATAATTTTGCAGCAGTTTCTTGCCTCAATGACTTATCACCTACCGGCCCAGCAGGTAGCAACTGCCGCCGGCTCACTGTCATGATCTTACCCACGGGTTCAGTAGTCTCGGGAGACGAGGACATCCCCTGGACATCTCTACCGAGATCCTCATCCAAAATCCAGCTTTTGGAGACCTGCCCTTGATTCCTAGTACTATGATCACCTGCAGACTCTGTGAGGCAACCACTGGAAACGACATGGCCTGGAGTCCAGACCTTTCCCGGACGGTCACTCCAGCCACAGACGTTAGGACTCTGTGCACAGTTGCAGGGCATATGGGAATTCCTGAGAGCCGCACCTCTCTCCACCTCTTTTTCTTCTCAACAGTTTCCCTTGGCAACTGCACACTTCCACTAGTCCTCCAGAACTCCAACTGCATAACTTGAAGTACTCAAGCTGTACAATATCTGCCAAAATAAGGTAAAATCCTTGCCCAGTATGAATTCTGGCCTCAGGGTCTTGCATTTCAATAGCTCCCATTGCATGGAGCCATAGTCCGTCACAAAGGTCACTGAAACCTTAGTTTTTCTCTTGTATTACAAAGTCCAGAATTTCGGGCAGGACCCGTGACACTTGCTGGCGGGAGTCTAGAATCACCCCCAGCAGTATTCCCCCGATCACCAACTCGCAGGACTTTTCCCACGGTCTCCACCATTTTGCAGCTATTTTCACCAGTCAGCTTGCACCAGAGGGGAAAAAAAAGTTCAATTTATGACCAGCAGTTTTCCAGCAGCACCTGCTCGTTTCTGCTCTTACCAACCACTTTGCCTTCTTTCAGCATCCTCCACCAATTGTGAGGGATTAGCTCGCTTTCTGGAGTCACACTCACAGATATCTTCTCCAGACACCAAGTTTAAGGTCCAAAAACTGCTTTATTGTGGCACATCCGCGTAAATATAAACAATTTTACAAAATAATCACCTCGCCCGTCTGGGCTCTATCTAAACATAATAAAATCCCTGGCTCACCTACATAACGCAGTTCACAGTTGGAATCAGATGCGATTTTCTTAGCCAGTTGCTCAGCAGTCTCAAGGCTGTAACAAAACAGTATGTCTGGGGAACTACAGATGTCCACCTGACTCTGACCGTGCAACCCTCTCACTGAAGGCGTCGCGTGGTCCCCCAAACTCCAGGCTATTCAAAGCCTTGTGGCCCCTCAGTCCTCCTGACTGAGACCACACACAGAGCCTCTGCAGGCCTCTGCTACACAAAACACTTTCCCCAGACTGATTGTGGCACCTGGTGCTGCCTCAGACCTGATGATTGCCGGGGAAGACATGGAAACTCCTGCCATAAATCGGGGAGATGTCACTGCCTCACAGCATCTACACGTGATGATGAGAACACAGCTTCTGTGCCCACACATCACTATGTGCTAATAGTATGGCAGTTCATGGCAATGACCCATACACGCAACATGTAACATAGTACATAAGGCCAAAAAAAGACATTTGTCCATCCAGTTCGACCTGTCATCCTGCAAGTTGATCCAGAGGAAGGCAAAAAAACCCTGTGAGGTAGAAGCCAATTTTCCTCACTTTAGGGGAATAAAAATTCCTTCCCGACTCCAATCAGGCAATCAGAATAATCCCTGGATCAACGATATCTCTCTAGTAGCTATAGCCTGTAATATTATTACGCTCCAGAAATACATCCAGGCCCCTCTTGAAATCCTTTATTGTACACACCATCACCACCTCCTCAGGCAGAGAGTTCCATAGTCTCACTGCTCTTACCGTAAAGAATCCTCTTCTATGTTTGTATACAAACCTTCTTTCCTCCAGACGCATAGGATGTCCCCTCGTCACAGTCACCATCCTGGGAATAAATAGATGACGGGATAGAGCTCTGTACTGACCCCTGATATATTTATACATATTAATTAGATCTCCTCTCAGTCGTCTTTTTTCTAAAGTGAATAACCCTAATTTTGATAATCTTTCAGGGTACTGTAGTTGCCCCATTCCAGTTAATACCTTAGTTGCCCTCCTCTGGACCCTCTCCAGCTCTGCTATGTCTGCTTTGTTCACTGGAGCCCAGAACTGTACACAGTACTCCATGTGTGGTCTGACTAGCGATTTGTAAAGTGGTAGGACTATGTTCTCATCACGGGAATCTATGCCCCTTTTGATGCAACCCATTATCTTATTTGCCTTGGCAGCAGCTGCCTGACACTGTTTTTTGCAGCTTAGTTTGCTGTTTATTAAAATTCCTAGATCTTTTTCCATGTCTGTGTTACCGAGTGTTTTACCATTTAATAAGTACGGGTGACTTGCATTATTCCTTCCCATGTGCATAACTTTACATTTGTCAGTGTTAAACCTCATCTGCCACTTATCTGCCCAAGCCTCCAATCTATCCAGATCACTCTGTAGTAGTATACTGTCCTCTTCAGTGTTAATTACTTTACACAGTTTAGTGTCATCTGCAAAAATTGATATTTTACTATGCAAGCCTTCTACAAGATCATTAATAAATATATTGAAGAGAATAGGGCCCAATACTGACCCCTGAGGTACTCCACTAGTGACAGTGACCCAATCTGAGTATTTACCATTAATAACCACCCTCTGTTTTCTATCACTGAGCCAGTTACTTACCCACTTACAGACGTTTTCTCCCAGTCCGAGCATTCTCATTTTATATACTAACCTTTTATGTGGTACAGTGTCAAATGCTTTGGAGAAGTCAAGATACACGACATCCATTGATTCGCCGCTGTCAAGTCTAGAACTTACCTCCTCATAGAAACTGATTAAATTTGTTTGACATGATCGATCCCTCACGAAGCCATGCTGATATGGCGTTATTTGCTTATTTCCGTTAAGATGCTCTAACATAGCATCTCTCAGAAAACCTTCAAACAGTTTACCCACAACAGATGTTAAACTTACCGGCCTATAGTTTCCAGGCTCTGTTTTTGGACCCTTTTTGAATATTGGCACCACATTTGCCATGCGCCAATCCTGTGGGACATTCCCTGTCAATATAGAATCTGCAAATATCAGAAATAAGGGTCTGGCTATGACATTACTTAATTCCCTTAGGATACGAGGGTGTATGCCATCCGGTCCTGGCGATTTGTCTATTTTAATCTTTTTAAGTCGCTGATGTACTTCTTCCTGGGTCAGACAGGACACTTTTAATGGGGAATTTATTTCAACATTCAGCATGTCATCTGACAGTTTATTTTCCTCAGTGAATACATTGGAGAAAAAAATATTTAACAGCTTTGCTTTCTCCTCGTCGCTCTCTGCGACTCCCCCCTCATTACTCTTTAACGGGCCGACACCTTCAGATTTATACTTTTTAACATTTATATAATTGAAGAACATTTTAGGGTTAGTTTTACTCTCTTTGGCAATTAATCTCTCAGTCTCTAGTTTGGCCGCTTTTATTTGTTTTTTACATGTTCTATTTTTTTCCTTATAGTTTTTCAATGCTTCCGTGCTACCTTCCTGTTTTAGTGTTTTATATGCTTTCTTTTTGTCATTTATTGCTTTCTTTACAGTTCTGTTTATCCACATTGGTTTCTTTTTGTTCCTTAACCTTTTATTCCCATACGGTATGTACCTCTCACAGCTTCTGTGCCCACACATCACTATGTGCTAATAGTATGGCAGTTCATGGCAATGACCCATACACGCAACATGTAATGCACTAGAATGATTTAGAGGGGTTATATAATATTAGTTTGCTACTGTTGTCAGTAGACTGGATCTACTATTGCATTTATGCCAGCTTTACTGAAGTGGAGCTGAACTGAATTACCAGGTACAGTACAGCCCATGGAAAAGAGGGCATCTGTCATCAGATTTGTACCTATGAAACTAGCTGACCTGTTACATGTGCACTTGGCAGTTGAAAGCAAAAAATAATAATGTTTTATTATATGCAAACGAGCCTCTAGGAACAACGGGGGTGTTGCCGTTACACCTAGAGGCTCTGCTCTCTCTGCAACTGCTGCACCCTCTGTACTTTGATTGACAGGGCCATGTGTGATCACGCTTATACTGCCTGGTCCGGTTAATCATAGTGCAGGGGGGCACAACAGTTGCAGAGAGAGCAGAGCCTATAGGAATAATGGCTACATACCCATTGCTCCTAGAGGCTCATTTGCATATAATAAAAGATCATTTTTCTCAGCAATGCGGGCACATATGAACATAGGACCAACACAGATGCCTTCAGTTGCCTAGCACACATGCAACTGGTCAGCCCGTTTCATAGGTACAAATCTGCTGACAGATAAGTGTGCTGTTTGCTATAAGCAAAATTTTACATGGACATACTGAGCTGATGGGTGTAACTGGATGCCCCACCCTGTATTTGAAAGATTGGAGAGCCATGTACTGAACAACCTCGATATCAGCTAATAATGTGGGTACCAAACAATTGGACTTTACAATCAACTTAGCTTAGGGGGGTTAACACATGAGTGCAGTGTCTAAAATGAGTGCAGTGTATGAAATGCGCCATCAACGACAAGTAGAAAAATCTGTACTTGTGCGTTGTGCGGCTTATATAAGACTGCAAAATTAGGGTTTTGTCAAATGGCCCCATTGTAGTGCGGATCACTCGGAGCCACTCATGTAGCAGGCTTTCTTGGTTTGGAAAGTACAAGCTGTTGCTCTATCCTGTGTGCAATGGTGTCCTGCCGAATGAATTTTTCATAAGTACCATGTGTTAATGGCAAAGACTGATCATCGTACCATAAGAAATGTCAGTGTCAGAGCAGAGGGGTTTTCCGTGTGTGTAAATGGATAGAGCTGTTTTAATGCTCTTTAACACGGAAAGGACACCGGGGTGAGAGCAATCTGCCCAGGTCAGTGTGCAGTGAGACCACATTCTGTCACTGCATGATGTCTGGAGCTTACAATATATTCGTCCCAAAGGGTATAGCAGGCATCATCCCCCTCAGATATGCATACCATGTGTCATGCATGCATATAAATTGATGATTGGGCCAGGACACTTTCCTCCTGCTAAACCTTTCCAAAGGCCTATTCTGTTAAACATACCCAGATGTGGTTTGACAGATGAGGGGCTAATTGCTCTGTGAATTACCTCTATTGATCCCTGTTTCATGTTGAGCCAAACAAACAAAAGATATTAATGCTTCGGAAAAATGAATGATGACCTTTCTCAGCAAACACAGCTCCCGGCACCTGATTATTGGTGATTCCAAAGAGCAGCGGTCAATCGCAATAGCCGTAACGCTATGATCACTTTAATAAGCTTTCCTGACCTTCTCTGCCATGTTAAGTGGTTTAAATTTATTTGCCCAACAACAGTGCAGCTTTCACTTAAAGACACAGAACATTCAATTCTACTTAGAGATGTAGTGTCCTTTGATTGTGCTATAGCAGCCAGCAAATCACCAGCCTCTGGGAGATGTTATCTGTAACGTACAAGAAATTGCAATCCATTCCATTCTGTGGATTATGTCGTTGGAGAAATCCATATCGATGCTGTTTTTTTTTTCTCTTTCTTATTTCTGATTTCTTCTTCTAGTTTTAAATTGTTGATGCAGATCATGATGATGTCCATGGTTGAGATGGAGCAGTAAGACTCTGCATGATATAGATCAGCTAATATAAAAAAGACTGGTTTAAAGAATTACGGAAGTGCATGAACAAGAAATTCACAGCATCTCATGTTTATAGTGTTTGTTAATAAATTATTAAAGATGATATAATCCATTTAGAAAATTTTACAGAATTAAATCCGAATTTCAGGAAAAATTTGATTTGCCATGAAGCCGAATTTCTTGGTGCTTAATCATAATGAATAATTTTTTCCTGAAATGGTGGTAAAAAAAAATACATACTCAACTCATCCATTTGAGCGCGAAGAGGTTGTCGTGCCCATCTTGATTGAAGAAAATGCGCCAACTCCCACACGCGCTGGTCACCATGTCATCACGCTGGGTGGGTGCGGTGATGTAATCAGTGATGATGACCCAGCATAATGAACTTACCACACACCCAATTGACATGTTTTCTTCAATCAAGATGCCTGTGAATTATTACATTATATGACATGGGTGTATACAGATGCATCTCAATAAATTAGAATATCATTGAAAAGTTAATATTGTAAAATGTTCTAATTTATCGAGATGCACCTTTATGTCTCTCTTAGGATTTTTTTTTATAGCTCCTTGTTTCTTCATGGGTTTTAATTTCTAATATATGTAATATGTAACATTTCTTACTAAATTGTAACAGTTCTATCCAATCTTACCAACTAGTCCATTATCTATGCCGTGAATAAGTTATGGCTTTTTGCTTTCAATGTCTTCACTAGTGCTCTGTTTCAGTGCCAAGGGTTCCAATCCTACTGCTTTTGGTTCCCTGTGGACCAGAAGGGTTATGTTTTGTCGGTCATCACCTGGACCGCTGCAACTATTTTCTGGTATCTGTTGTCACAAGTCACTTAGGGGCACGTCATTGCTGAGGCAAGTGGAAGGCTGCAGTAGAGTACATGAAAACAGCCGGGACATCACACTTCTGGTCCACAGGAGAGATGAGACTTCCATCAATGGAATGGATAAGAGATATTTTATTTCTTTAGGTTGAGCACTTTTGGGGCCATACGTGAAATTATTGTGGCGTGTATGACCACCTCTTAGGCTACATTCACACAACAGTTCAGAAAAAAACAAAAAGTCACGTTGTGAGTTTTCGAAAAGGCATGTGGGAGACTCCCAAAATGTATGGAGGAAGTTGGTCTGGTCTGATGAGACTAAAATCTAACTTTTTGGCCATCAAAAAAACACTATGTCTGCCGCAAACCCAACACATCACATCACCCAAAGAACACCATCCCCACAGTGAAACATGGTGGTGGCAGCATCATGCTGTGGGGATATTTTTCAGCAGCCGGGACTGGTTAACTGGTAAGAGTTGAGGACAGAATGGATGATGCTAAATACGGGGATATTCTTGAGCAAAACCTGTACAACTCTGTGTGTGATTTGAGGCTAGGACGGAGGTTCACCTTCCAGCAGGACAATGACTCCAAACACACTGCTAAAGCAACACTTGAGTGGTTTAAGGGGAAACATGTAAAAGTGTTTGAATGGCCTAGTCAAAGCCCAGATCTCAATCCAATAGAAAATCTGTGGTCAGACTTAAATATTGCTGTTCAAAAGCGCAAACCATCCAACTCGAAGGAGCTGGAGCAGCTTTGCAAGGAGGAATGGGCAAAAATTCCAGTGGTAAGATGTGGAAAGCTCATAGAGACTTATCCAAAGCGACTTAGAGCTGTGATTGCCGCAAAAGGTGGCTCTACAAAGTATTGACATTAGGGGGTGAATAGTTATGCACATTGACTTTTTCGGTTATTTTGTCCTATTTGTTGTTTGCTTCACAATAAAAAAAAAACTAAAAAAACAACATCTTCAAAGTTGTGGGCATGTTCTGTAAAATAAATTATGCAAATTCTCAAACAGGCACCGTAAGGTTGTGTTATGCTCCATCCCTGACATGCCCAAAGTGTTAAAAACACTGAAATATAGTGGCAAATCTGGGGGAGCTGCTCAACCCCTAACACTGTAGCGTGTTTTTCATTGGGGGAGCAGTCCCACCGCATGTGGACCGCAGCAAACGACTATCCCCAGCAAAAAATATTTTGCGTACGGTGGAGGATGTCGGCGCGGTCCACATGCACCACAAAGGCATCCTACACAAAACGGAGCATTGTGCGGATGAAAATATAATCATAAATCACAGAAAAAATGCACCAAACGGATATGCCACTGACTATACTGGCTAGTCATAAATGCAGATATTAAAAGCTGAGACTTTTGCCAATATATTCCTGTCAGGAAGATATCGGAGCCCACATGCAGCTCCCCCAGATTTGCCACTATATTTCTGTGTTTTTGTCTTGTTTTATATGTAGTGTATGTGCCTTTACCTGGCATTTAAACACTCTCCTTTGCACCTGGTAACCTCCATCACACGGTCTGATATGGGTGTGGCTTACAGTCTGGCTTTGTTCACATTGCACTAGTTGTCCTGCTAGGCGGTTGTGTGGAAGCTTGGCTGTGAGCTGGATTACATCACCTTCAGACCTTGTTCACACCATAGGTAGCGTAGTGGTAGGACCCCTTGCCATGCTGAGAGCCGTGACGTGGTGCATGTGGGCTCCGATATCTTCCTGACAGGAATATATTGGCAAAAGTCTCAGCTTTTAATATCTGCATTTATGACTAGCCAGTATAGTCAGTGGCATATCCGTTTGGTGCATTTTTTCTGTGATTTATGCCCAAAGTGTTGCCAAATCTCCATGATGTGTCCATAATTATTAAAGGGATTCTGTCACCAAGTTTTAGGCTATAGCGATACGGACATGCACGTGCTAGATCGCCGCTAGCATGTCCGCAATATACCTGTCCTATAGGGCTGTGTGCTTTTATTTTCTTTAAAAAAGGATTTTTGAGATATGTAAATTAGTCTTGTAGGTGCCCAAGGGGCTATACAAACTTTCCTGGTGCCCAGCCACGCCCGCCTCCTATCGTCACTGATAGATTACCGTAATCTCGCGATGCGCGAGCTCGCGCATGCACAGTTCCTTCCCTGAGGCTGATGCCAGCACAGGGAAGGAACACTATACCGGCACTGCGCATGCGCGAGCTCGCGCATCGCTAGATTACGGCAATCTATCGGTGACGAAAGGAGGAGATTCGGAGGACATAAGCGGTGCTGGGCTCCTTCACAGGCGGTCGTGGCTGGGCACAAGGAAGGTTTGTATAGCCCCTTGGGCACCTTACAATACTAATTTACATATCTCTAAAATCCTTTTTTAAAGAAAATAAAAGCACACAGCCCTATAGGACAGGTATATTGCGGACATGCTAGCGGCGATCTAGCCGTGCATGTCCGCAGCTCTATAGCCTAAAACTTGGTGACAGAATCCCAAGTTTGATTGGTCAAAAATTATACCACTGACTGGGGATTTTACATTTTACAGATAGGCTTCATAAATATTGCAAGTCACATAACAGTTTTATGTACAGATGACCCTATTATTATCATGCCTCATCAGAATTTGCTATCTGGATGTCTGGGAGCAAAAATCAATGTGTGACTGGGCCAATTGAAATACTGTAACATGCAAATATATACTGAAAACCAAACTTATACAGTAGCTTCTAGACTTTACATATGTGGCCCAAATTGTGAATGTTATGATAAGGCAACAGCACATTTCAAAAACTACAAATGTGAGACATGGCAAAGGGTATATAGGTCAGTATCTTTCACCCTACTTACAATGTAATGATAAGTAATAGTGATACAAACTATTAAAGGGGTTGTCTTGGTTTACAGCTGAACCTGGACATATTCCCGTTTTTACCCAGGCAGCCCCCCTGACATGAGCATTTCATGCACTGATGCTCTCCTTTGCCCTGCGCTGAGTAGAGCAGGGCAAAGGCTTTTTCTAGAGATCCAGTGATGTACCGGGCTTTCCATGGGTAAGGCTGGGCAGAGGCTTCCGCTTAGCAGTGAGCCTGGTGATGTCACCAGCACTAATGGGCAGGCTTTAGCGCTGCCCTAGCCTGTAAAATGGCTAGGACAGCGCCAAAGCCCCCCATCAGTTCTGGTGACATTAATGGGAACACGGCTAGGTGGAAGCCTCCGCCTAACAGTGTGAAAAATATAAACAAACAGCCCTTCCCCAGTGCGATCCAGCACCATGCAAGGGAGAGCATCAGAGCATGAAATGCTCCGATGTTCATATCAGAGGGCCTGCCTGGGTGAAAAAAGGTGATAAGTCTGAGTTCAGCTCTGAACCCGGACAACCCCTTTAATAACAATAGTAAAAAAATGTATAACTTGTGCTAATTTTGCAGCCTGTGTGTTAGCTGCTTAAAATTTGCACTTAGCTGCACCAGCTATCCTTTGCCTTGTTTGAGGTTCTTTTGCAATATTGATGATATACAAGTCAATTGGCTCTCAGATTTCATGGCCTGCTTAGAGATGAACTAATTGATTCTAAAATTCTGAAATTCAACCAAAATTTTTTGATTCTACCAAAACTGAATATTGTTTGATTCGGGAGTTTTAATATGAAGAAAGAAAGAGAGAGAGAGAAAAAGAGATTTTTCCAGGCAATCAGAGATTCAAGATAAATTTATTTGGCCCCAAATCGATTTGCATGGGTAATTTGGCCTAATTCAGGGATGCCCAACCTGCGGCCCTCCAGCTGTGAAAAAACTACAACTCCCAGCATGCCTGAACAGCCTACAGCTATCAACCTACAGCTGGGCATGGTGGGAGTTGTAGTTTCACAACAGCTGGAGGGCCACAGGATGAGCATCCCTGGCCTAATTGAACCCAAATCTAAGTTTAAGAATTTTGCTTGTGTCTAGGCCTGATGCAAACTGAATAGGAGACAAATGATTGTTGCTGCAATTGTTCATATCTCATTCAGTTTGCCTATTGACAGCAGCTCATCTCCTGTTTACAAATGATGATATTTGATGCAACATAAAAGATGTGATCACCCAACAAACAAATATTAGCTAATTTTTCAAATGCTTGGCAGAGTATTTACACAAATAATTGCAGACAGGCACTTTTTATTCCCGATCATTGACTTCTGTAAAAGTGTCCTAATTCTAGCAGACAGCATTTTTCTTCTGTGTTGGAGAAGTGTGAATTTGGGGGGTCAGTTTCTTCTGTGTTGGAGAAGTGTGAATTTGGGGGGTCAGTTAAGCCAGTACTCTCTGCTCTGCACTGATAGAAAAATTAAAACTCCTGTACTCCACTAGATTGCTTCAAGTGTTGTATTTTATTTAACAAACGGATTTCCAGTTCAAATGAAATGTACTGAACGTTTTCGGCATTTGGCCTTCTTCAGAACACTGGATGAGCCGCACTGTGTGGAGAATTGAAAGTTGGGTAAAGTACCCACAGCCAGTGGCAGATAGAGTAGAGGAACCAAAAATTGTCCTGGTGTGTTGAGCTCTGTGGCTCTGGTCAGCGCTGGGTTTAAACTGGGCAGCAGCCCTATAGGAATGGTGCCAATCCAGCATAGTGGATTAGATTTTAAGAAAATAATAATAATAATATCTTAATATTTTCTTTTAACTGTAACTATAACTGTGTTGCGCTGTTCCTCTGCTGTTCCTTCTAGAGTTTTATGAATAAACTGACAATTGGGTGTTAATTTTCACCTTGTCAGGGATTTTTCTCTACAAAACGGCACTGATTTGAATGTGTAAGATTGTACAGGGGTATCCCCAAAACTAGTAACACCGAGTTGTCAATTTATTCATATATTTCTGGGAGGAATACTAGAGGAATAACAGAATGTAAAGTTCTAAGAAAAAATGCTCCACAAGTATTTTCTAAAGGTACAGCAATACAGTCAGGTTTCTGTATGCAGTTTTGGAAGTCAAAACTAGGAGCGACTTAAAAGTTCAGCAGTTGTACCTGTCCTTTATATTTTTTTCTCTTTTTATGAACCACTCCTGATTTTGGCTTCCAAAACTACATCAAGAAATAGGACTATGGGCTGCACCCTAGACAGACATTTTTGCAGAGATGACAGGTCCTCTTTAATAAAAAAAGAAGTACATGCACATGTACACCAAAACCATATCTGATTTCCTGTAGGAGCCCTCCTTTATTGGAATAGAGATATTGAAGAGCAATATAAAGAGACAAGTCCGGGTGCCACATACTATAGGGAAGTATGGTAATGCTAGATGTGTTTCAGATACGTATTTGAGCTCTAGGTTTTGCTCTCACTTTTCTTGGTTGGGATTAGTCGCAACCACCATAAGAGCGTATAAGTAGTAAAAGGAGTGTTGATAGCCATGGTCGGATTGGCCATAGACCTTACAAGGAAATTTCCCACTGAGCCGATGCCCAGGGGGCCGTCCAAGCCACAATATCTGGGTACATAATTAGCTATCAGTAGTAAATAACTCTGTGAGAATCACGTACTCATGTACCTGGCCAGCGTCATGCCCTTCTGAATTCAACTATGCCCCACATCTCACCTCCTAAGCACCCTGCTTCATATCTTAATCAGAGACAACTTAAATAGGAGGATAAAATATGGCCTCTATTGTTGGCTAACTGGGGGGACAGCTTTTGGGGCAATACATTGTCTGGCACTGTGGCATTTGGTATTTTGTGCTATGGTATTGCTGAACCCACTACTTTTGTTATCTGCCTCCTTTCAATTTAGGTATTATTTTCCATGACCACTCTAGATTCCCAAATCACCTCTGTTGATAGCACTTGGTGATGAGTCCTTGTTGGGGTGAACCAGACATTAATTGAATATTTAATCCAAAAACGGTGACAAATTTCTGAAATAAACACCTTCTTCACACAGACAATGGACGTGGTGGACATCTATATCCATTGTCTGTATGGAGAATGCTGCCTTTTTTGGAATAAGTATTGAAACCATCCTAAGAATCTTGGGTAGAAATGAGCAAATCAAATCCCACGAAGTGGAATTCGATCTGAATTTCAGAATAAATTCAATTTGCCTCGAAGCTGAATTTCCGCATGCTTTGTGTAAGCGAATCGATTTAACATAAAATAGTATAAAAAAAAAAATAATTCTTACCTCCTCCATTTGCTCGCAATGGGCCGCCAGCCGCCATCTTGGTTGAAGATCTCGGCTGAAATCCCGTGCGTTGTGACGTATGACATCACAATGTCAGCATGCGTGATGACGTTATCTTCATTTCACACTGTTTTTACACTCAGATGCCGAGAACATGTCTGAGGGGTGCAATGACGGAGCAGCGAATCAGCCGAATCGAACTTTTGAAAAATTTGCTTTTCTCTAATCTTGGGGTCAGGCTTGCCTTCTATTTTGTTAGAACACAGTTTTTTGCCAATGTTCTGCTTGAATCCATTATGGAATGGCGTTGCATTATGCTTAATATCCCAGATAATAACGTGGCAGAATGTCTGGAAAAAATCTGCTGAGACGATCACCTTACTTCTACTGTTTATCTCGTACCAGCGCAAGTCCTCCACTTAATGAAGTTATTATCCAGGCCCCCCCAAGGCTGGTTTTTAATTTGTCTTTCAGATTTAGTCATCTCAAACATCTCAGTTTTTCTGCTGTTCACCGAGTGTACGTCTGGAAATATTTCACAAAATGACACAAGCGCTCTCCTTGAAAATCTCAAATTCTCTCCTTCCTGACTTCTGTCACCTTTGTGCTTCAGCATTGAATCGAGTCACTTTACTCCCCTACCTGATTGCTCAATGGGATTGCTGGGTCTTTTTTTTTTGCCCTAAAAAGGTCATTCATGTCAGAATTTCTCTGTGCAATTCTTCAGATAATACAGAACATATTTCTCTGTTATCAGTGTGTGGCAGCTCAATTATTTGTGTAAACTGGGGATTGCCTATCATCTAGAAAGGTTCTCTGTTATAACATGGTTTTAAAGGACTCCTTGCTGGGTCACAAGATTTCAAAGAGCAACACATCTCATGTATTGAGATGTGTCAGACAGCAAAAGATATATGAGTGGACCTTAGGTATTCTTTTTATTTCATGCCATAGAAATGGAATAGCAATATGACTTAACCATTTGGTGCCATCTTGCGATGAGAAAATGAGATACATATTCTTTTGTTACTGCCATACCGTAAAATACTGCAGGCTAGAGTGAGACCAGAGACTTCATGCATTGAAACAAATGGTAATGCTCAAAAAGATAACATTCCTCTCTGGTGCTGAAGGTTTCATTTCTGATCTTATCACAAATAAAGTGTGGACACCTTCTGGTCAATCCCAGTTGTATTAAACAGAAAATCTCTAATATAACAGTCCAGCACCTATTAAGGAATGGCGTTCAGAGGATAAGTGAGCTCTTTATGTCATAGCTCACATAACCGGGGGTCCTGCCGAGGAGCTGCAATAAGATTTTCAGCAAAGTCCTCCAACATAAGAATGTCAACTAACTACTATATCAGAAGTTGAGTACATATAGAATACAGGGGATATAAAATGGAACCATTGGAGACCTGATTGAAAAATTAACAGCTCCTAGCATGGTAAAGGATAGTACAGTACATACTGTATAATACCAGTAAACAGCAGAATACATGTAGGAAAGGTAGAGAGCCATGCAGTGCTTGAAGCACAGGTAAAGAGCAGTAAAGTGCATGCAACACAGGTAGAGAGCAGTAAAGTGCATGTAGAACAGGCTGTATAGTAGGATAGTAAGTACAGTACATGCACAACAGGTAGAGAACAGTGCAGTGCATATAGAATAGCCTGTATAGCAAGATAATAGTACAGGACAGTGCATGTAGAGCAGGTAGAGAACTGTAGTATACATACAGTGCAGATTGAGAAAGTACAGGTAGAAAGCCATACAGTGCATATGGTACAGATAGATGTTCAAGGTAGACAGCAGTACACTATATGTAGTGCAGGTAGACAGCCATACAGTACATGTAGTGCAGATAGATAGCAGTGCAGTAAATGTAGTACAAGTAGAGAGCAATACAGTACATGTACAAGGCCATCTTTAACGCGGGGCAAAAGGAGCAGCTGCCCTGGGCACAGTTGCTCCTGGGGGGCCCAAGGCAAATGCCTCTTGAGCCCCGCTGGTCACTGGAGGACCTTTCATGGGCCCATACTTTATTAACTAAGTAGCAGGACATGTAGGGCATACATGGAGGATGTCCCTGCACTTACTATTATTTCTGGGTGCCGCTCCGTCGCACTGCTGTGGCCCCCAATACATTCTCCCGCACTGTATGCTAAGTAACAGCATCGGAACACCAGGGAGGAGACATCAGCTTTTCTCTGTGGGCGTTCCGGTAAGTAGCAGTACAGTACATGTGATACAAGTAGATAGCAGAACCATGCATTTAGTACAGGTAGAGAGCAGTACAGTACATACAGTACAAATAGAAAGCAGTACAGTGCATGTATGTAATTGATGAGGTAAAGGAGTAAACACCACACCGACAACCAGAGGGGAAGGGAAAAGCCACTAGGCCTCAACGCTAGGGAAGGGAAAGGGTCACCACCTAAAGAACCCTACTCCTGACCCTGACTCCTAACTGTGTGGGCACCCCATGAAAGTAGAAATGCCCATACACAGGAATCTGGAAGCACTGGAGACCCTGAATAGCCCTAAAGATATTGGCAGGGCTGAGACAACCCGTTCCTTCCAAGATGAAGGAACAATCATCTCTCTGAGGCCTAGTAACCACAACCAAGAAGAAAAGACAAAATACAAATAAGCGATACACTTAGCTTCTGTTGTAGAAAGATATGCAGGAACTCAGGGAGAACCAAATTAAGCAATCGACTGCATAGTCAGAAAGGTGGGGTCAAGCTATAAAGGGTAGAAGTAATGACCACTGAGCAACAGTTGAGACAAGAGGAGTGGTCATTAACCCTATTAACACTGAATCAAGAGAAATCAAGGAGGCTGTTAGATTCCGCCATGCTCAGCCAGTCTCCTTGATCTCCTGACATCAGTCACTTGAGGGACCGTGACAATGTAGTACAGGTAGAGAGCAGTACAGTAAATGTAGTATAGGTAGAGTGCAGAAAAGTATATATAGCATGGGTAGAGAGCTGTACAGTAAATGAAGTACGGGTAAACAGCAGACATGTAGTACACCCAGAGAGCAGTACATTACACGTAATACAGGTAGAGAATAGAGAGCAGTACAGTAAATATAGTGCAGGTAGAGACTAGTACAATAAATGTAGCATTGATAAAGAACAGTACAGTAAATGTTCAAGTAGAGCACAGAACAGTATATAGTATAGGTCAGGGATCAGCAACCTCCGGCACTCCAGCTGTTTAGAAACTACTACTACCAGAATGCTTCATTCACTTCCATGGGAGTTAGAAGAGCAGCCGAGCATGTTTGCATGCTGGGAGTTGCAGTTTCATAGCAGCTGGAGTGCCGAAGGTTGCTGATCCCTGGTATAGGTAGAGAGCTGTACAGTAAATGAAGTATGGGTAAAAAGCAGTGCAGTACATGTAGTACAGGTAGAGAGCAGTACAGTAAATGTAGTACAGGTAGAGACTAGTACAATAAATGTAGTATAGATAAAGAACAGTACAGCAAATGTAGTACAGATTGAGAGCTGTACAGTAAATGTAGCACAGGTAAATAGCAGTACAGTACAAGTAGTACACATAGAGACTAGTACAGTACACGTAGGACAGGTAGAGAGCAGTACAGTACATACAGTACAAATAGAAAGCAGTACAGTGCATGTATGTAATTGATGAGGTAAAGGAGTAAACACCACACCGACAACCAGAGGGGAAGGGAAAAGCCACTAGGCCTCAACGCTAGGGAAGGGAAAGGGTCACCACCTAAAGAACCCTACTCCTGACCCTGACTCCTAACTGTGTGGGCACCCCATGAAAGTAGAAATGCCCATACACAGGAATCTGGAAGCACTGGAGACCCTGAATAGCCCTAAAGATATTGGCAGGGCTGAGACAACCCGTTCCTTCCAAGATGAAGGAACAATCATCTCTCTGAGGCCTAGTAACCACAACCAAGAAGAAAAGACAAAATACAAATAAGCGATACACTTAGCTTCTGTTGTAGAAAGATATGCAGGAACTCAGGGAGAACCAAATTAAGCAATCGACTGCATAGTCAGAAAGGTGGGGTCAAGCTATAAAGGGTAGAAGTAATGACCACTGAGCAACAGTTGAGACAAGAGGAGTGGTCATTAACCCTATTAACACTGAATCAAGAGAAATCAAGGAGGCTGTTAGATTCCGCCATGCTCAGCCAGTCTCCTTGATCTCCTGACATCAGTCACTTGAGGGACCGTGACAATGTAGTACAGGTAGAGAGCAGTACAGTAAATGTAGTATAGGTAGAGTGCAGAAAAGTATATATAGCATGGGTAGAGAGCTGTACAGTAAATGAAGTACGGGTAAACAGCAGACATGTAGTACACCCAGAGAGCAGTACATTACACGTAATACAGGTAGAGAATAGAGAGCAGTACAGTAAATATAGTGCAGGTAGAGACTAGTACAATAAATGTAGCATTGATAAAGAACAGTACAGTAAATGTTCAAGTAGAGCACAGAACAGTATATATAGTATAGGTCAGGGATCAGCAACCTCCGGCACTCCAGCTGTTTAGAAACTACTACTACCAGAATGCTTCATTCACTTCCATGGGAGTTAGAAGAGCAGCCGAGCATGTTTGCATGCTGGGAGTTGCAGTTTCATAGCAGCTGGAGTGCCGAAGGTTGCTGATCCCTGGTATAGGTAGAGAGCTGTACAGTAAATGAAGTATGGGTAAAAAGCAGTGCAGTACATGTAGTACAGGTAGAGAGCAGTACAGTAAATGTAGTACAGGTAGAGACTAGTACAATAAATGTAGTATAGATAAAGAACAGTACAGCAAATGTAGTACAGATTGAGAGCTGTACAGTAAATGTAGCACAGGTAAATAGCAGTACAGTACAAGTAGTACACATAGAGACTAGTACAGTACACGTAGGACAGGTAGAGAGCAGTACAGTAAATGTAGCACAGGTACATAGCAGTACAGTACAAGTAGTACACATAGAGACCAGTACAGTACACGTAGGACAGGTAGAGAGCAGTACAGTAAATGTAGCACAGGTACATAGCAGTACAGTACAAGTAGTACACATAGAGACTAGTACAGTACACGTAGGACAGGTAGAGAGCAGTACAGTAAATGTAGCACAGGTACATAGCAGTACAGTACAAGTAGTACACATAGAGACCAGTACAGTACACGTAGGACAGGTAGAGAGCAGTACAGTAAATGTAGTACAGGTAGAGCTCAGTACAGTAAATTTAGTACAGGTACATATCAGTACAGTAAATATAGTATAGGTAGAGGGCAGCACAGAATATTACCCTGTACTATACCACAGAAAGCCACTAAATCTTTACATGTATGTAATAATACAGAGTGCACTGACTGTCTCTGCTTTACACCAAAATGATGTTCATTGTAGCTAATCAAATACATGTTACCTGTAAAATATGCATAACTGTTCTTCCAACTAATCCCATGTTAGTGGTACACATGGTATTAGTATTAATAGTTTTTCTAACTAGATTACTTAATGTTAATAACTGAATGATAAAATTACCTTTATTCTCGTATTTAAGGTTCCGGAATAATATTTTTTCTTCTCAAATAGAAATAGAAAAATAGCATCTACCTTACTGTTTTGGTGTCAATTACAACAAAAACGTATGCAGCGTTATTACAATTCCCTTCTGGCAATATAGAGTCCTAATATGAAATCTTACAATTTAAGTTATGTTTTTTTATACAAATTCTGGAATTGTCATTGCTTCTAACAAGGCCGAGAGTACATTCTAAGCCGCTATGATGTGTGTCCACATGTCATTTAGTTTTGTATTCACATAGTAGATGTCCTCAGAACATGTTGCTTCTGAAATAAGCCTTGCTGATATAATTTTATGTACAGTTCAGCATTTCTACTGAATATAGATGAAATTGCTTTAAGTTTCAGCAAGTGAAAGATCATGCAGTACCATGCGGAAGAGAATTGTAATTCCGCCTCAGAAAAGAATCTTTGCTTTCATATTGCATTGTGTTAAATTACCCTTGCAGAGGCTACTTCCTATGTTTGATATTCTTAAAAAAAGCCTTCAGGGAATTAATGACAGACTTTAAAATGTCTTGTTCAGATATGGAGAGAGGAAACATGAACTGGTCTAAGAGGAGGCACATCTGAAGGCAGAGAGCATCCTGCCATTCTTCCAAGTCACTGACTCACAATTTCTACTCCCAGGGCATCTCTTTTTTTAAGACAGAAACAAGGGAATAGAACAGTCTAACGCAATAACTGCATAACATTGATACAGAGCTGGAGAAAAAGTCCTTACTTCTTATATATACACCTGTATATACATTTCTTAAGATTGAAATTGCAATACCAAGAAAGAAAAGTCATAGAATTATGGAAATCTCAGGATCGATAGACATGTAAGTGATATCCAAATGATATAAAAATGGAAACAAATTATTCAAAATATCTTGATTTATTCAATATCGAATATGAGCACCATACACAGAAACAGTGATGGCCAGTTCGCCGTGTTCGCCCGCGAACACATGCGGGCTGCCATCTTAAATCACAAGTCCAGCAATGCACAGTTAAGTCCTTACCTGTGCCTGCGCCGCGAGACGGTCTGAAACAAATGCGGTCACAGGGAGTAGGCAGTTCCGAGAACAGCCACCGGGGGCCTTCATCGGGCTATTCTCGGAACTGCCTGCTCCCGGTGACTGCATTTGTTTCAGACCGGCTCACAGCGCAGGCACAGATAAGGGCTTACCTGTGCATTGCCAGACTTGCGATTTAAGATAGCAGCCCACATGTGTTCGTGGGCGAACACAGCGAACATGGCGAACTGGCCATCACTGCACAGAAATACACGCACCTACACGCCTTGGCATGCTATCAATGAAATTATTAATGTCTGTCTGAGGGATGCTCTGCCACACTGATTGTGCTTTGGAAAGCAAATCATCAAGATCTGCTGTTGGCAGCTCCATTTGCAATTGCCAACCAATGATGTCCCAGATGTTTTTGATGAGAGACAAGGTCGGAGACTCTGAAGACCATGGTTGCATGTTAAGACCATGTAGGATGCTCAAGGTAGCACAAGCAAAGTGTGGACTGGCATTGTCCTGTTGAAAAATGGCTCCTGGGACACTTTGGAGAAATAGCCATACCACTAGTTCCATGACCAAACACAAGCAAAGTGTGGCCTGGCATTGTCTTGTTGAAAAATGGCTTCTGGGACACTTTGGAGAAATAATCATACCACTAGTTCCACGACCAAATCAATATACTGGTAAGATTGAACTATTGGTGTACCTGAAATGAAGCCAGATATTACCGTACATTATGCCACCGCTCACCATAATCCTGGGAGAAGGACTGGTATGGCGTTCTTTTGTGACATGGTGCACATGTCCTCTTCATGATGTTGCCCACATGATCTCCAGATCAATCTCTGGCCATCATTGCATCCAAGACAAAAGTGGGATTTATTGCTGAAGAGGATAGACCTGCTTTCCAGCTTCCATTGCCATCCTGCTGTGCACCATGATAGCATTTGAGGGCAGAGGTGTGAGGTCAACACCAGCAGCTGGATGTCAGGCTCATAGACCAATGTCCTGCAAATGCCTTATGATGGCTTGTGCAGACACTGTTTGCCATCTCATTTGCTGGTGTAGATTTAGACCATTTTCTATGGCTAAAACAGGTATCCCCTTTCCCCGCCCACGCCACAACCACTGTTGTAGACCTGCCGTGGGTGGGGAAAAGTCACAGATTGTGGTGCAAAGAACATTTGCACAGCCATATACCCCAAAAATACGCCTAATATAGATGTATTTATGTTAGTAAATAACCCCCTAAGTCTCCAGTTCCAAAAACAGAGATGTACTGTGTTTTCCATTGAACCTTGACTTTGTGTTCCATAGTAATATGATGTTTTACAATAACTTTCTCTTATAAAAAAACACATAAAAAAATTAGATATTAATGTAAAATGTAATCTGTTGTCCATAGACAGTGTTATCTACAGATGATGAATTGGAGAAGTGAAAATGTCCTGAAATGAGAGTGATGAGGATTCAGTCTTATTGTTATGTTTCCGCATACAAGGACATGCTGACGATAAAGCACTTGTGGTCAATGTTCTCCATCTGAAGTATCAATGATATGCAATTGTTCTGAATATTGGCTTTCTGACAGGGTTTGGAATGAAGCCATTTTTATTAATTTACTTATTTTTTGCTGATCTTAAAGGTCTTCTATCATGTTAATGATGTATTGGTCTGTGGTACCACCAAACAATAATTACAGAATGTTCCTAATAGTAAACCATTTGTCACAATCAGAGCTGGATACCACAACCTTTTGTAATGCAACAGAATGAATTAACTATATAGCAATACACCTTTATGTTGACCAATTAAAAGACAGCAACAGCATACATGTAGAATTTTCAGGCGGAAAAAAAAATACTGTGAATTTTATTATAAGTTATGGGATGGCTGAAACAAATTGTTCATTTTTTTTAAGGTGCATATGCTGCTTGCTTTGCATTTATATAAACTGGTTTATTAGCTAGACTGTATTCTTAAGGATGGCCTCTGCTTCCCAATTAATCAAGTGGAAGAATATTGCTACAATGCTACAATTATAAATGTGTATTAAAGGGGAAAAGTGACCAAAAATAAGTTAAATATAATTGTTTTCCAGTAAAAAAATACAATACATTGACATCTTTTAAATTTATCTGCATTACAATGGCAAAGAGTAGTGTTCAGTGATGAAAGCAGGATCAACATCAGGTGTCATGGTGTGGGGCACCATTAGCTACTATAGCCTTTCACATGTGGTATTAGGTATCCAGCATGTGTATGACCATTGCCATGAAAGAGTGGCAACCTGTATTGGAGCAAAGGAAGATGCAACCTAGTATTAATGTGATCCTGCCTCAACATATACCCTTTCATGCACAGCAGCCAACAACCACTTTCAGTCCAAGTTGAAAAAGCTTGGAATGATATACAGTATCTGTAAGTATCCTTTACCATGCCAGAGTGCCAATCTGTATTCTTTGCTAATCTCAGCTCATTCAAATTAAGGGTGTAATTAAACGGCCTTGTCCATTTTGCAGATTGCAAAACGCAGATCCGTAAAATATGAACACCAGCCAAATGCAACTTCCCTGTGCTGCTGGGTCTGTGTGCCCATGCCAATGTCCTGTCTTTGGCTGCAACATGTGGATCGCAGACCCATTGAAGTCAATGGGTCTATACCACGATGCAGGGTTCACATGGCCAGTGTCTGTGTTTTTTTTTGGATCCGTGGTTTGCAGAACAGAGTTAAATTAGCCAGGTTATAATGTATCACCCAACTGAGTGATTGATAGAGTTGTGGAAAATCGTCAAAATTTACAGCAGCAGCAGCAAAGTGGATGAAATTGCAGAATTCTTATTGACACACTGCAATGTGGCCATACAAAAGGCAGTCCTGTAGAGAATGAATGGGACTCAGCTCCCTTTCACTTGAATCAAAGTTTAGCAGCAGTAAACTGGCATTGCCACTATACAGTGAACCGGGCTTTCTGCTTCTGGCTCATCCACTGTGTTGGTGGCTGCCAAAAGCAACTGAACGGTTGGGGTTTCAGGTGTCTGACCTCCACTGATCTGATATTGATGACCAATCCTGAGTATAGGATATTAATATCTAGACATGTGAAAACCCTTTTAGGCTTATTGTTTGACATGTAACTGTAACAATTAAGACAGGTGGCTCTTGAGACAACTCTTTAACCACCAAGCTTGTTGTCCCATGTGAGTTCAGTAAAAACCAGTATTCAGGTTGGACTGTGTGTGCTGGTTCCTTTTGCCAACCTTGAATGGAAGGTCACACAAACCACTTATCGGCCAAAAATTATCCTCGGTGGGTTCTGATCCCCTTAGATGCGGTTTCTCTCCATTTCAAAGATTTTAAGTTTTCTAACAAATATCAATAGTATGGTCCCGGGCAACTATTCCCCACACCTCCTACAATACCATAAGTAGAGGTAAACGTGCATTCACAGCCTTGATCCAAATACATATATATGTACCTTATTGAACCTTGCTGTCACTTTTCTGCATGTGTCAATCCTCCTTTGTACAGTATGCTGGTACTTGTGTTCAGGGTGGGTTAGGGAGCCCTATATAATCTCTCCTAGATACCCGTAACTCAGTTTAGTGATGTCACTAAGCCCTCTGGTTTGAGCGTGAATTAGCGATCTTGACACAGAGTGGTGCCCCCAGCCGGGGCACGCTCATCTTCATGAGATCATATAGGGCTCCCTAACCAACCGTGAACAGAAGTACCAGCATACAAAGGAGGATCGGCACATGGAGAAAAGTGACAGCAAGGTTCAGTAAGGTACATATATACGTATTTGGATCGACGCTATGAATGCATGTTTACCCCTACTTAAGGTATTGTAGGAGGTGTGGGGAATCGTCGCGTGGGACCATACTATTGCTATTGGTTTTCCTGTTTTGCAGTAGTGGCGGTACTACTGCAGTACTGCAGCATCAGCTATAAGTCTACAGAGGATAAAAGTTCCAGTGTAATGTAGATTCTGAGTACGGAGTTTTCTAACAAAGCCAAAATCAGGAGTGGATCAAAAAAGGAGATAAAGTATAAAGAACAGATATGACTTCCTTTCTATTGCTATTTAAATTCACCCCAGGCTAAAAACATCGAACCACGAAGAGCCTGACTATCCAGTCAGAATGCATGCAAAGAAAAGTAAAGCAATGTTTCTAATACTGCATCTATGTGAAGAAATGGATAAAGATTCAAATGTGCAAGGTAAGTGCAAAATTTCAAGCTGCACTTATCTACAAATCCAAAAATATGAATACTCCAAATTCTCTCCACCTTGAGTCGTAAACCAAGACCCCCTTTGGAAAATCGAAACCCTTCATGACAATATGCTAATCATGTTAATATATTGAGTGATTATCTCTGGCATTGGTGACACTTTACAATATGGTTTCTTTTTCTTTTAGGCTTTCATGTGCCATTTCATACCATTTGTGTCAAACAGACCAGCTGAGCTCCACAGACAGCAGCAGCTCAGACTCCTCAGCAGTACGGATGCAGCGCTGGCCAGTAAAACCGTATATTATTTAAATGCAATTAAGTCGTAAACCATATATCCACTTTAAGTAGAAATCTAATCAGTTTCAGAGATCCTTATATCTGCAGTGTGTTTCAAAGACAAGACCATTTTTTTACATTTTTTATTTTTTATTTAAATACTTTGTGACCTTGATTATCAGCATCATAGGATAATTCAATCCAAAAATTCTAATGTTTTTTTTTTCCAATGCACTTTTTTCTCTATTTTGTCCAAAGGAAAAAAAAAATCCCTCAGCTTCAACGGTTGTTTTTATTAAATTCTCTTCAATAAAAAGCTCAGGCAGGATTTATAAGGTACTCAGGACTGGCGTTTAGTATTTCGCCAGTTATTAAGTGAAAATCAATAGAAAGCAAAGAAAATGGAAGTGCGTGCACTGTTAGCACGCTGTTGTCGCCCTCATACTATGCCGGCTGTCTTGTAGATTCATGACAGACGAAAGCGGCCGGGAGAGAACTTTCTGCTTACATCGCAGGAGCCAAAGTGGGGTTATTCATTAGAGTAGGCAGCCAGCCAGATGGATTTCCAGTTTTTTTTTTCATCATTTATCTTTAAACCGCCTGTATCGAATGAGAAAGAACACTGATATTATGTGATATCAATGGCAGGTTTATGTATCTCAATCAGGATTTACTGTTATTTTGTTCCAAAGACCTTTTTTCTGGAGAAATAGCATTTCAGTGGGAGAAAATAATAGCTAGAAAAGCTTGTCACAGATAACCTTTCATGTTGCCTCTGTACTGCCAGTTGTAAAACAAGATGCACCTGGTCTATGGAGCGCGCCTACAACTCATCCTCGTACAGTTTGCTTTGCAGATTCACATTTGCATCCTGTCACATAGACACGGATCTGATTTTTCCAGGTAGCATTGCTAGCAAATCCTGCAACGATGACTGAATACATTGTATGTACCCTCTAATTTAACAGATAGCCTGGAGGTGAAATGTGACCAAAAGTTCACATTTTCTTTTCTTTTTTTTTTTATTTCCTTCTTTGGCAGCAACTCAAAAGCAATCTTATTGTGCATTCATGCCGATGTGGTTTATATATGCTTCGAGGCACTGAAACTGCATAGTTCCTTATAGATCATTTAGCTATATGTAAACTTAGAAATCACTATCATGACTGAGCTATGAATATTGTGCCGGACATCATAAGGCTGTTTTGGCCACATTTTAATTTTTAATTTTATATGTAATATTTCTATTTTATATGTTCAATAAATTTATTAAAATTAGCTAATGTGAAAAGTAGGGGTGCACCGAAATGAAAATTCTGGTCCGAAACCGAAACCGAAAATTCAGGATACCCCTTGACCGAAACCGAAACCGAAACTGCCTTTTTGCCCAGATACTTTTAAAAGACCTCCCACCCCATAACAGTGCCATCCACAGACCCCCCCCACCTCATAACAGTGCCATCCACAGACCCCCACCCACCCCATAACAGTGCCATCCACAGACCCCCACCCACCCCATAACAGTGCCATCCACAGACCCCCACCCCATAACAGTGCCATCCACAGCCCCCATTGTACAATTAATAGATTAATAGAAAATAGCGGGGAGGGACTGGGAGGAGGAGCTGGGGGCCGGTGCGTTCACTGTGCTCCGGCCCCCAGCTCCAGTAGTTATAAAATGTTGTACAATTAATAAGCATTCTATTCATTTGGCCCCCCTCTGCAGTATTACATTCAATACAGCCACATCATACTCACAGGGCTGTCATCTTAATGCTGGCCGGCCGGGCAGAGGAGCGGCAGCGTCACAACTGACGTCATGTGCCCGGCCTACTTTCTGAATGAAGGAGGCGGCGCAGGCATGTGACGTCAGTCGTGACGTTGCCGCTCGTCTGCCCGGCCGGCCAGCACAGCCCTGTGAGTAGGATGTGGCTGTATTGAATGTAATACTGCAGAGGGGGGCCAAATGAATAGAATGCTTATTAATTGTACAACATTTTATAACTACTGGAGCTGGGGGCCGGAGCACAGTGAACGCACCGGCCCCCAGCTCCTCCTCCCAGTCCCTCCCCGCTATTTCCGGCCGATATGTAAAAATATCGGCAGAAACAGATTAGGTGCATTCTCGGCCAATATTTTCGGCCGCCGAAATTTCGGTGCACCCCTAGTGAAAAGTATTAAATGTGCTATAATGTCTTCCCAAATTTCCCTAAAAATACAGATGCTAACGAACCTCATAAAGAGAGAGATAGATAAACCCACACATAATGCTTCTTTGAGTGAGCCATGCAAGTCAGTTCTCCTTCTAGAAGGAAAAAAAAAAAGGCACTGTTTGTCCGAAGAGAAAATTACCTTGGTTAACCGAGTGGCCTTGGGGACACTCTTGGGGGTGTTCTTTCTTATTAGGGAGATCACGGATCAGGAGTATTGTAGTACAATCAATGCTGCTCTGTGTTTCATATAACTGTGTTAACATATACAGGTCATTCTCAAAAAATTAGCATATTGTGATAAAGTTCATTATTTTCTGTAATGTACTGATAAACATTAGACTTTCATATATTTTAGATTCATTACACACCAACTGAAGTAGTTCAAGCCTTTTATTGTTTTAATATTGATGATTTTGGCATACAGCTCATGAAAACCCGAAATTCCTATCTCAAAAAATTAGCATATCATGAAAAGGTTCTCTAAACGAGCTATTAACCTAATCATCTGAATCAACTAATTAACTCTAAACACCTGCAAAAGATTCCTGAGGCTTTTAAAAACTCCCAGCCTGGTTCATTACTCAAAACCGCAATCATGGGTAAGACTGCCGACCTGACTGCTGTCCGGAAGGCCATCATTGACACCCTCAAGCAAGAGGGTAAGACACAGAAAGAAATTTCTGAACGAATAGGCTGTTCCCAGAGTGCTGTATCAAGGCACCTCAGTGGGAAGTCTGTGGGAAGGAAAAAGTGTGACAGAAAACGCTGCACAATGAGAAGAGGTGACCGGACCCTGAGGAAGATTGTGGAGAAGGACCGATTCCAGACCTTGGGGGACCTGCGGAAGCAGTGGACTGAGTCTGGAGTAGAAACATCCAGAGCCACCGTGTACAGGCGTGTGCAGGAAATGGGCTACAGGTGCCGCATTCTCCCCAGGTCAAGCCACTTTTGAACCAGAAACAGCGGCAGAAGCGCCTGACCTGGGCTACAGAGAAGCAGCACTGGACTGTTGCATGTCATTCGGAAATCAAGGTGCCAGAGTCTGGAGGAAGACTGGGGAGAGGGAAATGCCAAAATGCCTGAAGTCCAGTGTCAAGTACCCACAGTCAGTGATGGTCTGGGGTGCCATGTCAGCTGCTGGTGTTGGTCCACTGTGTTTTATCAAGGGCAGGGTCAATGCAGCTAGCTATCAGGAGATTTTGGAGCACTTCATGCTTCCATCTGCTGAAAAGCTTTATGGAGATGAAGATTTCATTTTTCAGCACGACCTGGCACCTGCTCACAGTGCCAAAACCACTGGTAAATGGTTTACTGACCATGGTATTACTGTGCTCAATTGGCCTGCCAACTCTCCTGACCTGAACCCCATAGAGAATCTGTGGGATATTGGGAAGAGAGAGTTGAGAGACGCAAGACCCAACACTCTGGATGAGCTTAAGGCCGCTATCGAAGCATCCTGGGCCTCCATAACACCTCAGCAGTGCCACAGGCTGATTGCCTCCATGCCACGCCACATTGAAGCAGTCATTTCTGCAAAAGGATTCCCGACCAAGTATTGAGTGCATAACTGAACATAATTATTTGAAGGTTGACTTTTTTTGTATTAAAAACACTTTTCTTTTATTGGTCGGATGAAATATGCTAATTTTTTGAGATAGGAATTTTGGGTTTTCATGAGCTGTATGCCAAAATCATCAATATTAAAACAATAAAAGGCTTGAACTACTTCAGTTGGTGTGTAATGAATCTAAAATATATGAAAGTCTAATGTTTATCAGTATATTACAGAAAATAATGAACTTTATCACAATATGCTAATTTTTTGAGAATGACCTGTATGTGACCTCGATGAGCTGGCACATTGTCGTCCATGAAATTAGGCCTGTGTTGTTCATGCAGAGACCAAATGACTGAATTAATGATGTTATTCAAGTAGTATGGGCTTGTCACTGTACCATTCACAAAGTGTAGGGCAGTTCTGTATTGAGTAGACACACCTGCCCACACTGTACCACCACCAAAGGCTGGTCTGGTGACAACAGTGACTGATGCATAGTGCTCTCCTAGCTCTCATAGCGCTTGATGTCTCCAACATTGTTGGCGGACATCAATTCTGCTCAGCACTGAGGCCACTGTTCCCTCATCCAGAGTAGATACTCCCTGGCCCATGCAAGACGATGAAATTTGTTGTCAGGTGCCCTTGCAGATCGTCTAGAAAGCAGACCAAGCTGATGTAAGCAATTTCAAATGGTCTGCCATGACACTTGGGTGCCTGCCACCTCCCTTATATGTGCCTGGAGTTGTGTGACATTCATCATCCGGTTACACAGGGCATTGTTCACAATGAAGCAGTCATCTGTGTGGGATGTGGCCAAAGGACGTCCACTTCTATGCCTTTCTGTGACTCTTCCAGTTTCTCTCTATCTCTGTTGCAACCTGCTGATGACACGTTGTGACCTTCTAAGCTCAGTGGTATCCACAGCACTCGTCAATTTATGTGGAAAATCTGGTTACTTTATTTGTATCAACAGCATAAAGATATTGATGTTTCAACCATCTCTGGTCTTTCTCAATTGCTTGAGAAAGACCAGAGATGGTTGAAATGTCGCTATCTTTATGCTGCTGATACAAATAAAGTAACCGGATTTTCAATATAAATTGTCGAGTGCTGTGGTTTTCTACATATTACTTATTGACGGGACCCCCAGCCAGGATCTCCATCCGTGGGCAACACTTATTTATCATCTTTTTTTATTGGTATACTATCCCCAAATTGGGGTCTTGAGTGCTGCTTATCCTATATTTTTTTCTTCTAAGCTCAGTGACCACTTCTGGCTGAGAACAACCTGCTTGAAGCCTTGCAATGGCGAGGTACTGTTGATCAATTGTTAGGTTTCGCCTTAGACTCATGATGTCACAATGTGAATATCATAAGGAGGACTGTTTATATATCAATTCTACTTGAACCAGAAAATTTATTGGGCGATTCATCAAACACCTGTTGTGAATTTTTCCACTAAGCTCCTTGTTAGAGAACAGCAAGTTGTGCAAAAAGTACTAAAACACTGAACAGTTGGACATGTGCATTCAATAGTTTAGAGAAAGTCACTTTAAAGGGTTTCTGTCATCAAACAAATCGTTATGTAGCTGGCTGACATTACCGATGTGCTAATGTCAGCAGAACATAACTGTATGACTTGTATCTCCCTGCCTGCTGCCGTTCGCTCTAAATAATGACTTTAATAATATGCAAAAGGGCCTCTAGGTAATAGTGGGGCGTTGCTGCAGCACCTAGAGGCTCTGTCCTCTCACCATGATTGACATCCTCACTCTCATGCTAGGTCTAAAAACTTGGCCGTGGTGTGGGCAGGGAAGGGGACATCTCATTTTCCATTTTCTATGCCTGTTTACTGTACATTAAGAAGTGGTGGAGGATACGCATCTTATTAACTTCGCTGAAACAACCGACAGCTATAAATGTGTTCCTATATGTAAATTATTTTGTGTTACTATCCATATTTATTATTAAATCATATTATCAACTGTGGTTCATTTTAATGAATGACTAGATCCAAACCAACTGATTTTACTGACTCATCCGATTTTTATAGTTCCGAACATTCGCTAATTTTATTGGAACTGGCATAAAGTGATGAGGGATTTCAGGCAGCTGCATGATCAATTCTTTTCATTATGCCCTCTTCTCCTTTCCTATCTGGTAGTGAAGCAAACATAGCCAGAAAGTCTTATGGGACAGTTTGGCAGTCCAGAGCGATTGGCCAGGGCTTTGTGTCTAGCACTGCAGTATATAGTAGATGGCAGCTTTTCAATACATCCAGATATCTGCTGCATCTGCAACTCTGAGCTGAAGTTTGGTGGAATTTACGGGGAGCATTTAAAAAGAAACAACACACACAATTAGGTGCATCAAAAATTTACAGTAATTGTTAATAAAATCACTTTTAAAGGGAGATGGAATGTAAATGTGGTGCTGATTTAATTACAGTTTGGCACTGCAGGACAGTCATGTAAATATTCCAGTGAACGGACCAAAGACACTTGAAGTAATTACTTAAAGGCTTCCTTTCAAAAATACCCCCTTTTATTAAATGTCTTTTAACATTAGCACTTTCCTCCTGACAAATTAAATGAAATTTCATTACTCTCCCCGGCTTAATGGCAACAGATTGCCTGGTTCTATCTCTGGTTAACTCTTTACTGATATTTCCGGAGAGAATATTGCAAATGAAAACCAAGGACATAAAATAAATTTATAAATGAATATTAAAAGTATTGTTCTAGTGTATAAATAAAAGTAGTAAATAACAATGTTAAACTTGTTAAATGTGTTATAACAGCATTTTCTGTATGCAATTACCTCTTCTGGGGCTGGGTTGGCTGGTTGGCTTAAATGGATAAAAGATGGTGATGAATAGACATATTAGTCATTATTTTACATGCATCAATATGGTATAAGGTGGTGTAAGAGGGCCTATTACGGAACTGAATTTCTACCACCATAATATATTTTTTTATTCTGAGTTTGGCATTTGCCAAGGAGGGATTTTTCCCCCACCACCACCACCACCACCTCTGCAGAGATGACAATCTTGTGGAAAGTTCTGAGAACACATTTTACTTAAAAATCATATGAACTAAAGCAGGCACATTCAGTTACAAAATGCTGAAAACAAATGTTTATAATAAATGGCCCTAAGTTTAAAAAAATTGAAAAGTAAAGTTGACCATACAGGACACATGAAATATCTTTTGGCAGAATGAACCAACAGCTATCAGTCAACAGCTATCTCTCCCAATCCTCCAATACACATACCCACTTGGTATCTTTGCGAAGCTGGGTTCGAGCAGTGCAGGAGATTTATGAAACTGCCTAAAAGAAAAAATAACTATCTTTATTGTCCATAGCAGCCAATCACAGCACAGCTTTCATTTCTTGTAGTGCTCTTGAAAAATCAAAAATCTGCACTGTGATTGGTGGCTATGAGTAAAAAGACAGTTTTTCTTTTGAACAGTTTTCATAAACCTACCCCAAGGGCATTTTTCATCGTTTCAGCTTCTGTATTTTTTACTCCGCTGAGAAATTATAATACACTTGCAGAAAATGAAAAAAGAACACCTGGAAAACATATTGCATTTGAGCCGAGACTGTTTAAACTGCTAGTGGTGCTTGTTCAATGATCACACAACCACAGTGGTGCAGCCTTTATTTGGGGTTCTGCAGCAGAGTATATGTTGAGGCATGGTCACATTAATACTGGGTGGCATATACTCTTCCTTTGATACAGGCTTCCTCTCTGGCATGGTAATGGTCATACAGATCCTGGATATCCTTCTGTGGTATTTCAATCCAAACTCTTTCAACAAGGACCTGTAGTCGCTAAAAGGGAACCAGAAGAGTAAGAATACTGAGACCTTTGAACTTATTCATCTCTCATTGCTGTTATTATGCCCCCCTCCCCCCCGCCCCCACTGCTGTCTTCCAATCAAACATGGGCAACTAAACATCAGCGCTGAAGTAAAGGACCCTTTGGGTATTGGTGTCCAGGCCAGTTGCTTAGTTTCCTTGCTAATGCTGGCCCAGAGAGAATTAGGGTGGTTTCACACACAGCATGCTTTTTTGGTGCAGTTTTTTTTTTGCCATAGCCAAAAGTGGATTAAAAAACAATGGGAAATAATCATTCTTACCTCCTGGCTTTGACAAAAAAAACTTGCAGTGGTGCTTTAAAAAAAAAATAAATGCTGTGTGTGAAACGGTCCTTATGAACATTTAAATGGGTTGTATGTTCAAGAGTATGTTCAATCACAGCAATAAAAAAAAAAAGTGTCATTCCTGATCGATACCTACCCTAAGTCCATAGTGCATATATCCATTGCATCACCGTATCCAGAGTATTCCTAAAATGTCTGGGAGGGAATGGACATGGCGGCTAAATTCTACATTGTTGGATACACCTTCCCATATTAGTTATTTATCTAAGAAGCTCTAAAACTGCTTTGCAATCAAAACTTCATCGAATTCCTCGCCCGCCTCTGTCTGGGAAGCCCATAAGGCTGTAATCCCCGGGGAGCTCATAGCATTAGGATCCCATCTTAACCCCTTAAGGATACGGCCCTATTTCACCTTAAGGACCAGGCCATTTTTTGCAAATCTGACCAGTGTCACTTTAAGTGCTGATAACTTTAAAACACATTGACTTATCCAGGCCATTCTGAGATTGTTTTTTCGTCACATATTGTAATTCATGACACTGGTAAAATAAAGTAAAAAAATAATAATTTTTTTGCATAATAAAATACCTAATTTACCAAAAATTTGTAATACCCCCAAAAATTGTGATGACTTAACATTCCCCATATGTCTACTTCATGTTTGAATTATTTTGGGAATGATATTTTATTTTTTGGGGATGTTACAAGGCTTAGAACTTTAGAAGCAAATCTTGAAATTTTTCAGAAATTTACAAAAACCCAATTTTTAGGGACCACTACAGGTCTGAAGTCACTTTGCGAGGCTTACATAATAGAAACCGCCCAAAAATGACCCCATTCTAGAAACTACACCCCTCAAGGTATTCAAAACTGAATTTACAAACTTCGTTAACCCTTTAGGTGTTGCACAAGAGTTATTGGCAAATGGGGATGAAATTTGAGAATTTCATTTTTTTGCCAAATTTTCCATTTTAACCCATTTTTTCTACTAACAAAGCAAGGGTTAACAGCCAAACAAGACTGTATCTTTATTGCCCTGACTCTGATGTTTACAGAAACACCCCATATGTGGCCGTAAACTACTGTACGGCCACACAGCGGGGCGTACAGTGAAAGGTGCACCGTATGGTTTTTGGAAGCCAGATCTTGCTGGACTTTTTTTTTACACCATGTCCCATTTGAAGCCCCCTGATGCACCCCTAGAGTAGAAACTCCATAAAAGTGACCCCATCTAAGAAACTACACCCCTCAAGGTATTCAAAACTGATTTTACAAACTTCATTAACCCTTTAGGTGTTGCACAAGAGTTATTGGCAAATGGGGATGAAATTTGAGAATTTCATTTTTTTGCCTAATTTTTAATTTTAACCCATTTTTTCCACTAACAAAGCAAGGGTTAACAGCCAAACAAGACTGTATCTTTATTGCCCTGACTCTGCTGTTTACAGAAACACCCCATATGTGGCCGTAAACTACTGTACGGCCACACAGCGTGGCGTAGAGTGAAAGGTGCGCCGTATGGTTTTTGGAAGCCAGATTTTGCTGGACATTTTTTTTTACACCATTTCCCATTTGAAGCCCCCTGATGCACCCCTAGAGTAGAAACTCCATAAAAGTGACCCCATCTAAGAAACTACACCCCTCAAGGTATTCAAAACTGATTTTACAAACTTTGTTAACCCTTTAGGTGTTGCACAAGATTTAATGGAAAATAGAGATACAATTTCAAAATTTCACTTTTTTGGCAGATTTTCCATTTTAATATTTTTTTTTCCAGTTACAAAGCAAGGCTTAACAGCCAAACAAAACTCATTATTTATGGCCCGGATTCTGTAGTTTACAGAAACACCCCATATGTGGTCGTAAACTGCTGTACGGGCACACGGCAGGGTGTAGAAGGAAAGGAATGCCATACGGTTTTTGGAAGGCAGATTTTGCTGGACCTTTTTTTTTGACACCATGTCCCATTTGAAGCCCCCTGATGCACCCCAAAAAAGAAACTCCAAAAAAGTGACCCCATTTTAGAAAATACGGAATAGGGTGGCAGTTTTGTTGGTACTAGTTTAGGATACATATGATTTTTGGTTGCTCTATATTACACTTTTTGTGCGGCAAGGTAACAAGAAATAGCTTTTTTGGCACGTTTTTTTTTTTGTTATTTACAACATTCATCTGACAGGTTAGATCATGTGGTAATTTTATAGAGCAGGTTGTCACGGATGCGGCAATACCTAATATGTATACAATTTTTTTTATTTATGTAAGTTTTATACAATAACTAAATTTTTAAAACCAAAACATTGTTTAGTGTCTCCATAGTCTAAGAGCCATAGTTTTTACAGTTTTTGGGCGATTATCTTGAGTAGGGTCTATTTTTTTGCGGGATGAGATGACGGTTTGATTGCCACTATTTTGGCGTGCATATGACTTTTTGATCGCTTGCTATTACACTTTTTGTGATGTAAGATGGCAAAAAATGGCTTTTTTTACGCCGTTTTTTTTTTTTTTTTACGGTGATCACCTGAGGGGTTAGGTCATGTGATATTTTTATAGAGCCTGTCGATACGGACGCGGCGATACCTAATATGTATACTTTATTTTTATGTATGTAAGTTTTACACAATGATTTTATTTTTGAAACAAAAAAATCATGTTTTAGTGTTTCCATAGTCTAAGAGCCATAGTTTTTTCAGTTTTTGGGCGATTATGTTGAGTAGGGTCTCATTTTTTGCGGGATGAGTTGACGGTTTGATTGGTACTATTTTGGCGTACATTTGACTTTTTTGATCACTTTTATTACCTTTTTTGGGAAGTAAGGTGGGCAAAATTTCAATTTTCTTATAGTTTTAATTTTTTTATTTTTATGGCGTTCACCGTGCGGGGAAAGTAATATGACCGTTTTATAGATCAGGTTATTACGGACGCGGCGATACCTAATATGTGTAGTGTATTTTATTTTTTTAATTTTTATTCAGTGATAAATGTTTTTTTTTTTTCTTAACTTTTTTCACTTTTATTTTTTACATTTTTTTGACCCAGACCCACTCGATTATTGAAGATCCAGTGGGTCTGATGTCTGCATAATACAGTACAGAACACTATATAGGTTTCTGTACTGTATTTTACTTACACTGAACAGATCTATGCCTTTTAGCATAGATCTATTCAGCACCATGGACAGCAGGACGCCTGAGAAGGCGTCCTGTTGCCATGGGAACCTTCCCCGTCTGCCACAACTTCGCAGACGGGGAAGGGTGAGGACGGGGCTTCGGGGGGCTGCCTGGGGGCTCTCTCCCTCTCTATCGGGGGGCTGCAAAGGCACAGCAGCCCCCCGATCGGAGAGGGAGGGAGCTCCCTGACCGATGACAGTTAACCTTTTCCATACAGCGGTCCGTACGGACCGCGGTATGGAAAGGGTTAAACGGCTGACATCTGCACAGATGTCAGCCGTTTATACCAGGGTGCCAGCAATGTGCTGGCACCCTGGTATAACCCACTAGACGCCAACGATTATTCAAGGGGAGGCGGGCGGGGGATTGCGATCCCGCCTGCCGCACCGCCCGCCTCCCGCACCGCCCCCACCGCCTGCGACACCCCCCCTGCACCACCCTCCGCCATCAAATCGTGCAGGGGTGCAGGGGGGGGTGAAAATCTAATTTAGGCACTCTAAAGTTTCTGACCGCGGGGATCAGAAACTGAAAAAAGCGCAGCAAACCGCAGGTCTGAATTGACCTGCGGTTTGCTGCGATCGCCGACACGGGGGGTCAAATGACCCCCCCCCTGCGTTGTTACGGGATGCCGGCTGAATGATTTCAGCCGGCGTCCCGTTCCGATTAACCCCCGTGGCGCCGGAATCCCGATTTTAAGTCAGGACGTTCCGGTACGTCCTGTGTCCTTAAGGACTCGGGAAATAGGGCGTACCGGTACGTCCTATGTCCTTAAGGGGTTAAAATACAGCGTATGACACATATAACATAACTATTGTCACAAATAGCGGTCTTAGAACACACTCACAAGAGATCTCTGGCTATAAAGGATCTAAAGGCTTTGGTGGCGCTGAGGGTGGAGCTTAAACAATTATTAAATACAAGGGCAGCTCGAGCTTAACTCAAAGTAAAATACAAACATTATGCACATGGAGATAAGGGCAACAAGATTATGACCGCACTTATTAAAAAACGCACTGAACAATCTCATATTAGACAGATGAGAGCTCAGGATGGTAAGACTCTGAGCACTACATCGGAAATGGCAAAAGTTTTTACCACTTATTACCGTTCACGTTACAAGCTTCACCCACAGGAAACACCTGACACCTTCACCACTAGATTAGATAATATGAGACATCTACCCTCAACTTACCCACACTGTCCAATGAAGATTATGAAACATTTATAGTCCCTATTACCTACCCCAGAGAAGAGTAGTTTCCCTCATTTACAACAAAATTTTGGAGCTGAAGGGCCCTTCAAAACCCCACTTTATTCAACAGTGGGAGACAGAACTAGGGATAGTGCTTTATGAGGGCAACGTCTCCGGGATCCTGAGACATTCTCATGGCTTTTCACGCTGTATATGTATTCAGGAAAATTCCTATAAGTTGATTAGGAAATGGTACTGAACCCCAGATATACTTCATAAAATGGATCCCTCCCTCCCCACACAATGTTGGAAGTGCCAAAACGGACAAGGTTCTGCATTTGACATTTGGTGGACATGCCCCAAGATAGCACCCTATTGGGACACAGTGTCAACCCCCATCAATCAGATCTGCTCCCTCATTACCACTCCTTAATCTACCAGACCGCCATTGCCCCCTTGGTAGATTTTCATTACCTGCCCATCTAATCGTGGCAGCTAAACTGCTTATCCTTTTTATATTGGCTATCTGAACAGGTACTTTCTTTAAGTGACTGGATCCATAAGGTCCATGAAATATGTAGACTAGAAGAATTATCCAGTTGGGAAACTTTTTCCCACAACAAATATCTCAAATTATGGTCATGGTCACCTTGGATTCAGTGGGGTAAGAAGTCTACCTCAACTCCAACAACCAGGTAATGCATCAACATTCATCACTTCCCCATACATTATTCAGCTTCTTGTCCACGCTTGTTTTCCCTTCCTATATTGTAGGCCTTCACAATACTGGGTTTTCTGCCTCTTGTCATCTGTTGCAACATGGAAACTATTATTTAAAATGTCTATAATACTCACATGACCATTTGACATTGTTGCCACCCTTTTGTAAATGTTATATTGCATTTTCTCGACTGCTGTATGATTGGCAATAATATAAATTATGATTTGTTAAAAAAAAATATTATATCTACAACTAAAAATAAGTTTCATCCATCCAAATAAGTTTGTTTCTCCAGGATTTGCATGGACTTGTACAAACCCCCACTCAAATGTATGGATCAGTCTCAGAAATGTATACAACATATTTGCCATGAATGCACATGCTCTTATTGTGTTCCAAAATTGGTTTGGTAGAAATGTGTCTGGGCATTGTAGCTAGAATATATAGAAAAAAATGTGGCCATTTTGTAGTCATCTGAAATAAATAATTGTAAAGTAAGAATATTTTTGTTGCTGAATTGTGCACAACTCACAAGTATTCTACTCTGTAAAAAATATTGACAGAATAGATCCTTTTTTTATGTTTATCATACGCTTTATCATATCATATGTTCTATATATTTTTAAATAAGAAAGCTTTTCCTTTTGTAGTGGTGAAAAAAAATATATTTTTCTTAATTCTTTTTTTTCTTGCTTCGTGCTCCCTAGATCCTATTATATATGGAAACACAGTGCTCATAGATTCCATTAGGTGAATGCAATTATGGAGTTAGGAATCTAAATCAATTTAAGTCATCACCTTCAGCGGCTGAGATGACCTTTTTAATGCCTTTTATGTTACAGTTTAAATTTTGTCACTTTCCCATGTAAGCTGCATGAGGCGCTTCACACAGACAAAATTGGAGCTACTGAAAAACTTCTTTGTTATAAAGCCAGGTATACTTACAGTATTCTTACTCATTTATTATTCAATTCTTGTAGATACAACAGCAATGTGCTTCTGCAGAAGCAAGTAGTGTATCTGCAGTACCCCAGAAGGACTACTACAAAGGGTTAATTACTATTGACAATGTTAAAGGGGTTCTGTCACTCTACCAAATAGCATTTATTATGTAGAGAAAGTTAATACAAGGCACTTACTAATGTATTGTTATTATGATATTATTGTTACCTTTGCTGGCTTGATTCATTTCTCTATCACATTATACACTGCTTGTTTTCATAGTTACGACTATCTGGCAATCCAGCAGCCGTGGCACCAGCCTCTGTGCACTCCCATGGTTCTGGCCACTAGAGAGGCCAACACTTTTTTACCTATAGTGTGCAAGCATGGCCCCCCAGTGTAACCTTATTCTAGTATTTCTTTTGCCCACACATAATTATAATGCATTTTCTGTGCACCCCAAAGTAATAACACCCACTTTCACGACTCTTGTGTCCCCCACATAATAATAGTTACACCTTTGTGATTAAAAAATCAAATACATAAATAAAACCTAATACGCAACTAATAATGTCCCCATGTTGAGTAGAGCAGCTTCAATCCCATGTGGCCTGCTCTGCACAGACATGATGACATCTTGTTTTGACAGCTTGTAAGCAGCTCTAGTGTCCAGTAGGCCACTAGCCTAAAATATCCTGTTGCCTACTTGAGTGAATGGTGGGGGAGGGAACCTATGGCTCCCTGCTCAGCCCTCATATTCTGCAACCACTATAACCAAGGCATTAGGGCATAGATATAGCCGATTGTGGCATCATCCAAGAATCCGGGGCACCGGACCATAAATCTGGGCATGGGATGTCCAGTGCTGGTGGGTTAGACATCTATTTGAAGATTGTCAAAATCAATATCCTTGATAGAATACTCCTTTGGTAGTTCCCATTGACAAGAGTTAGCTTTTTTGCAAGTCAAATAAGGTTCAAGCTATTTAACCAAATAGTTGAGCAGGTGCTAGAGATTATACAATGGGAAGCTTTCCTAAGTAAAATGCCCCAGAATTCTTGCACAAGTGTACTTGATGTGTGAAAAGTGGTCTGAAAGAAGTCATGGCTAATAGGAGTTATGATAATATGAATGACGTGGACATAATATGTGGATAATATGAATGGTGTGACATGCTTCGGAGCAATATTGGTTTTAGATATCCCATCCAAGCAGTGGTGCAAGGGACAGAAAAGTATCTAACTTGTCTGGTAAGGATACATCCAAATCTGTATTCTGTTCCAGCAGAGGAGAAGACTACAGGATTTACCATATCTGGCATAGCCAAACACTGCCAGGGCCCGCTGGATCCCCATTCACTATAATGGGATCTTTAGGGTGTCCAGAAAGTATTTTTCTGGCAGAAAGCTGACATTCACACTGAAAACCTGCCGGAACCCTGATGAATCTCGTTATAGTGAATGGAGATCCAGTTGACCTCGGCAGTGTTTATACTGAAAACGGTAATTATGGTAATCTGCGCCTCTCCCGGAACAGACTGCTGGATTTACCATACTATTACAGCTCTGACTAGGTCAACCATCAGAAGGTCAAATAACTAAAGACAATGGAGTAGGAAAAAGTTATTTCTTATACAGCATGTACCACTGTGACACATTTGGCACAGATTCTACCTTGGTTTTATCCTGTCTAACTTTAGGGCAGTAATAATTAATGCATTTTTACAAAAAAAGTACACTGAAAATAGTTATATCCTTTCCTCCCTAATGACTGGTTTAGGAAATTTTGTGAGTTCTGTAGAAAATATAAAAGGTTAAAAGTTTGAAATTAGATTTGATTCCACTTTTAACCTTAAAATAAAGGCTTCACTTCTAGAAACAAAATGCAGTCATTTGTCTTAGCATGCTCATGAGGATAACAGCACATTAGTCGAATCATCTCTGTGTGCTTCTAGAACCCCAGAATCCAAGCCCGTAGATGTGATTCTCAAGGTTACAGCTGGACGTTCAAGGGCAGGGCCAAGTGTAATCGGCACTTAGATCATAGATTAATCTTATTTGCCATCTATTAGGTCTGAATTCTGCTTCCCTCTCTCCCTCCCTAAAGCCAGGATTATTGTGCTAGTTTAAGATAATGGATTCTAAGAGGAAAAAAAGGTCGTGGAGGCTGTGAGATTTGGAAACCTAAGATAATATGATTAATCTAAAAGCTCCTTTCTAAAAAGAAGGGTCACACTTTCATATGGTTAATTGAGTGCTAAGGAAGGAGATAGGTGGCTGGCTGAAAAGGGAATAAAGGGGGTGAAAAACTGTGATGGTGACAGAGTAAGTAAGTGTAAGGGAAGGAACGTACGCTAGAAAAGACATCTCATGGGGGTTATTGATTTAATAGAAGAGTATGTTCGGCCATTTCCAAAATTAGTTTTGCAATTCAGTACAACCATGCTGATGGAGAGTCTCTTACTTTGTTGGTGAATGCTGAGCGATACATTTATAGCTATTAAAAGTATTTGAAGGGCTGTGGAAATAAGCAATTTAGGCTAATGCAGGGTTTTGTTTCTAAAACTATTCTTTATGTATACACTGCATATCAATGGCTTAAATGGATATTACGGTTTCAGCAAATAAAGCATATTTATTGTATAAAAAGAGCCTGATAAAAACAATGATCTAATATATTTCAGCTTGATGGTCATTTATTTGCTTACTTCTAGGGGATAACAATTTTTCAAACTCAAATTTAAGAACATGCTGCCATTTAGTGTTGAGCAAATCAAAGTATCCGAAGTGGACGCCGATCCGAATTTTAGGAAAAATTTGATTAGCTGCAAAGCCGAGATTCCTCGTGCTTCAACTAATCAATTTTCACTGAAATGCTGTAAACAAATACATACTTGGGATCTCATCAATTTGCGCAAAGTAGCCTCCATGGCCATTTTGAATGTAGATACTGCACAAGTACTGTGAAGTATGATGTCACCTTGCCGGCCAGATGCAAGATTTCTCGTGGTGTCCTCAATCAAGATGGCCGTGGCGGCCTCTACACGATCAAATAGGTGAGTATTTTTTTTACTGTATTAATCCTTGAAAGCCCTCAATGTTAATCTCAGATGTCATGATCAGTGATGAACGCGGAATCTGAGGGGTTCGATGACGAGGGGCGGCATCATCGCAGTTCCCCATCATTGCGTCCGCTGCATAAAAAGAAATGTGCTTTGTGACAAAGTAATTTGTCACAAAGTAAATTTCTTTGTGAAATTTGGCAAAGCAGCCAAATTGAATTTTCCATAAGTTCGCTAATCTCTACTAGTGATGAGCGGCAGGGGTCATATTCGAATTCGCGATATTTCGCGAATATTTTTTAGAATATTCGTCGAATATTCGAAAATTCGAAAATTCGCGATTTTTTTTCTTGAAAAAAATCGGCAAGGTAATGATTGTGTAATATGCGAATTTTCGTAATTCGAATTTTCGGATTTGAATTTTTATTGCAAATTTTTCAACTTACAACTATTAGACAAAGAAGATTATAGCACTATATTAGCTAAATTGCTCTATATTCGATTTTTTGAATATTCGCTATATTGCTATAACAGTTTTTTCGAATATTCGTAATATATAGCAATATAGCGAATATTCGAAAAAACGAATATAGAGCAATTTAGCTAATATAGTGCTATAATCTTTTTTTTATAGTTGTAATTTTTTTCCAATCTGAACTTCAGATGAGAAAAAAATTACAACTATTAGACAAAGAAGATTATAGCACTATATTAGCTAAATTGCTCTATATTCGTTTTGTTTCGAATATTTGCTATATTGCTATAACTTCGTTTTTTCGAATATTTGTAATATTCTAAAACAAGAATATATAGCAATATAGCGAATATTCGAAAAAACGAATATAGAGCAATTTAGCTAATATAGTGCTATAATCTTCTTTGTCTTAAAGTTGAAAAATTCGCAATAAAAATTCGATTTCGAAAATTCGAATTACGAAAATTTGCATATTACACAATCATTACCTTGCCGATTTTTTAAAGAAAAAAAAATCGTGCATTTTCGAATATGACCCCTGCCGCTCATCACTACTCCTAAAGTCAAGTATATTGCAGCCTTCTTATTGGCCCACAAGCTAGAAGCAGGAAGGGATCATGTGTACTGATTTAAAAAAAAAAAAAAAATCGGAAAGAAAAAAAAATGAAAAAATCAAAAAAATCGAATATTCGAAATTGCGAATATATAACTATATTCGAAATATTCGCGATAAAAATTCGAAATTCGAATATTCGTGATCAACACTAATCTCTACTGCCAATGATCAAATTATTTTGTCAATTTATTGTTGATTTCAACTGCAGATGTAACACTTTTCAATGCAGAGAGTGAAATTGCCTGGAAATCTGCCAACAAAAATAAGCAAATGAGGAGTAAGTGTAATAAAGAAATATAAAGAGAAAGCTATTTGCGTTTTTTTCAATTATGGTTTGGATTGGAGTCGAGTTAGGATATTGACCTGTATGCACCTTTGAGGTCCTGTTGTGCTATAAAAGATTGAGTGTGCCACTGTTTATTGACTTTTTTACTGCCTTATATTCCCCATATTTGAAGCGGCCAGTGCTCTTGTGCCTCTGCCCATAATGGGGAATTAAGTGCGCAGGCGCAACGAATCTTGTGAATGGCACTGGCACTGGATTTCTGAAGAACCTAGGGCAGGCCAGAGAGGTGAAAGGGGAGGGGTTTGATATGAAAAGCGACGAGGGGCCTGGGCACCGGCCGCTTGAACGCCGCCACTGGGCACCTTCAGAACCTAATTAACATATCAAATTAAAGCGACAGACAGCTATATGGTAAGTAGCATTCCAATAATAGTCAGTTTAGGTGAAAGACTCCCTTTTAGGGACTGAGATCCCCGCAGAAAAGTATGTTGATCCTTAGTCACCTAAAATTGATGCATTCTGACATAGAGCTACTACAAGAGTCACATCTACAAGAAAAAGATTTTGATAGATTAAAAAAACTTTGGGTGAGGCAGGTATTCAGCTCTTCAGCGGATAAATGTAGGACGGGGTTGCTGATCGATAATTTTTTTTTTGCCAGGCAAGATAGATAAAGATGACCAAGGCAAATGGATTACAATTAGCATTAAGATTAAGAGCGAACAGATTCTTATTTATAATATCTACGGCCCCAATCTTTTTTAAGAGAGTTGGAGACAATGCTATTAGTAGATCAGACGCAACTAAATATAGTATGGGAGAGTGGATTTCAATACAGTGGTGAGTAGAACAGAAGATAGGCTCTAACCACATTCTCCGACCATACCTCAGTGACATGGCGATAAAGTACTGGCTCCAATGCTTGCCTTAACGGGCCTTGTGGATGCTTGGCAGGTGTCTCCTCCAGATGAGCAGGGCTTTTCATTCTATTCACACTCCCAGAAATCCTGGCTGTGTTTGGATTGCCTGTTTGTTTCTCCCCGTCTTCAGTCAAGAGTGAGACTTTGGTGACTTAGTTCTATCTGACCCTGCCCCACTGTTACTTGACATATGTGATTAATCCCCTAGAGCAGTGGTGGCGAACCTATGGCACGGGTGCCAGAGGCGGCACTCAGAGTCCTCTCTGTGGGCACCCGCACCCTGGAGAAAGTCTACGGTGTACCAATATGCCTTAGACTTTTCCTGCCATTCATCATGCAGGACATGCTATGAACAGCACAGGCAGCACATTGAATGTAGGCAGGATATTATAGCTAAATGATAAAGTACATGGAAGATATACTGTATTGGTATTCAGGTTAAATTGCTGTGTTGGCACTTTGCGATAAATAAGTGGGTTTTGGGTTACGGTTTGGGCACTTGGCCTCTAAAAGGTTCGCCATCACTGCCCTAGAGGGTTCAATTTTTCATGGAGATTCCCATCATGTCTTACTGTGGAAAAAGTGTTCTGTAAGCTCCTTAGGGGATGGTGGATGGAATTTGTTGGGGACAATGAGGTCCATAGGCAGGAACCAGGCTCTACTGGGAAAAAGATAATGAGGGGTTGAATACTTGCTTATGTGACAAGTAAGAAGATATTAGCCCATCAGCACTTAAAAGCAGCCAGTTGTAGGGTTAGACAGGCCTATACTCGATTTCTGAGGGATCCCACACTGGCTCATAAATCAGAATGGCAGCTAGCTAAGAGGGACTTTGAGAAATATAGGACAGAAAAGGAGAGGTATTACTGTATATGACAGCTTCTGAAACCCATATACAAACCGGATACCCAAAAAGTTGGGACACTATACAAATCGTGAATAAAAACTGAATGCAATGATGTGGAGGAGCCAACTTCTAATATTTTATTCAGAATAGAACATAAATCACGGAACAAAAGTTTAAACTGAGAAAATGTACCATTTTAAGGGAAAAATATGTTGAATCAGAATTTCATGGTGTCAACAAATCTCCAAAAAGTTGGGACAAGGCCATTTTCACCACTGTGTGGCATCTCCCCTTCTTCTTACAACACTCAACAGACGTCTGGGGACCGAGGAGACCAGTTTCTCAAGTTTAGAAATAGGAATGCTCTCCCATTCTTGTCTAATACAGGCCTCTAACTGTTCAATCGTCTTGGGCCTTCTTTGTTGCACCTTCCTCTTTATGATGCGCCAAATGTTCTCTATAGGTGAAAGATCTGGACTGCAGACTGGCCATTTCAGTACCCGGATCCTTCTCCTACGCAGCCATGATGTTGTTATTGATGTAGAATGTGGTCTGGCATTATCTTGTTGAAAAATGCAGGGTCTTCCCTGAAAGAGATGACGTCTGGATGGGAGCATATGTTGTTCTAGAACCTGAATATATTTTTCTGCATTGATGGTGCCTTTCCAGACATGCAAGCTGCCCATGCCACACGCACTCATGCAACCCCATACCATCAGAGATGCAGGCTTCTGAACTGAGTGTTGATAACAACTTGGGTTGTCCTTGTCCTCTTTGGTCCGGATGACATGGCGTCCCAGATTTCCAAAAAGAACTTTGAATCGTGACTCGTCTGACCACAGAACAGTCTTCCATTTTGCCACACTCCATTTCAAATGATCCCTGGCCCAGTGAAAACGCCTGAGCTTGTGGATCTTGCTTAGAAATGGCTTCTTCTTTGCACTGTAGAGTTTCAGCTGGCAACGTCGGATGGCACGGTGGATTGTGTTCACTGACAATGGTTTATGGAAGTATTCCTGAGCCCATTCTGTGATTTCCTATACAGTAGCATTCCTGTTTGTGGTGCAGTGTCGTTTAAGGGCCCGGAGATCACGGGCATCCAGTATGGTTTTACGGCCTTGACCCTTACGCACAGAGATTGTTCCAGATTCTCTGAATCTTCGAATGATGTTATGCACAGTTAATGATGATAGATGGAAAGTCTTTGCAATGTTTCGCTGGGTAACACCTTTCTGATATTGCTCCACTATCTTTCTGCGCAACATTGTGGGAATTGGTGATCCTCTACCCATCTTGGCTTCTGAGAGACACTGCCACTCTGAGAAGCTCTTTTTATACCCAATCATGTTGCCAATTGACCTAATTAGTGTTAATTGGTCTTCCAGCTCTTCGTTATGCTCAAATTTACTTTTTCCAGCCTCTTATTGCTACTTGTCCCAACTTTTTGGGGATTTGTTGACACCGTGAAAATTTGAATCAATGTATTTTTCCTTTAAAATTATACATTTACTCGGATTAAACGTTTGATCTGTCATCTACGTTCTATTACAAATAAAATATTGAAATTTGCCATCTCCACATCATTGCATTCAGTTTTTATTCACAATTTGTTTAGTGTCCCAACTTTTTGGGAATCCGGTTTGTACATAGGTTTGGTAACACTCAACCTTCAGTGCCCAATATTCTACAATTAAAAGCTTTCCGCAACACTGCATTTGTCACTCCTCTCCTTAAAGGGAACCTGTCACCTCTACTATGCTACCCTCACTGAGTGTTTCTAAATGTTCATTGTGTTACCCTAAACATATAAATTACACTTTTAATTTCATTTGCAGATGAATTCAATAAGTATTATGCATTTTTGTACTTCCTGCCTTTTATGAAAATTAACATAAAAGAGTCATATGTTACTTGTGTGACCAGAGAAGAGTCATATTTTCAAGCTCTGAGTCATCTCAGGTTAATTTGCATATGTATGAAATCGGTTTTTTTTACACAATAAAAGCACACAGAGCTATGGGGACTGGATATTGCGGATGTGCTAGCGGCTATCTAGCAACCCATGTCCTCAGCTCTATACCCAAAATATAGGTGACAGGTTCCCTTTATGCTCAGCTCACAGTAAAATGGCTGAGACTTTTTATAGGGCTGTGAAATCACAGGGGATGGCTATCTGCTGCTTGACTAGGTGCAGGGAATTATGGGACATATTGTGTTCTGGGGCTTCTTACTGTCACAGGGCTGGTTTCGTGCTCCTTCCCTTCGGTACCGCCGGCGCCCTGCGATAACTTCAGAAAATTGACATGCCCTGTGTCTCCAGGGAAACGGGGGATGGAGAGGACCCGCCCGTGCACGCCTCCTTAGCGTGGCATTAACAGATAGTCCAATATAAAAATAAAACACTTATACTTACCTCCATCACACAGCGATGTGATGCAGGCCTCTTCCAGCCTGTGTCTCACGCTGTACGGCTCAGGCGGTGCAATGACGTCCTTGCGCTGCCTGCACCGGCCTCTGATAGGCTGCGAGCCTTGTGCTGGCAGCCTATCAGAGGAACAGGGAAGAGAGACGTCTCTCCCTCCCCTGCCCCAGAGCACAGCCATCTGTATCGCTATATAGATGACTATGGAGATGAACACTTCCACAATGGAAGCGTTCATCTCCCTGTGACCTGCCGTTAGTTGTGGGCCGGTGTCGGGTGGTGGGCTTGGGGTCCCCTAAAGACTCGGGGGCCCGGGGGCAATCGCCCTCCTTGCCTATATGGAAGTGTCGGCCCCTGCTGGTATCTACTTCCGGTCTGTACATTGACGCTGCTTCTGCTTGCTCCCTGGTACCTCCTTGACCTCCTGGTTTTGACCTTGCTAGTTCGACCTCTCTTTGTTTGTCTGTTTGTTTGTCTCTCCGCACTTACTTAGGTTAGGGATCGCCGCCCAGTTGCGCTCCGTTACCTAGGACGGGTAAGTGCAAGTAGGCAGGGACAGAGGTGAGGGTGGAGTCAGTTTGCACCTTCCCTATTCCCTTGACACTTACTTTCATTTTGTAACACATGCAGCAGCCATTTTAGAAAAAAAAAAGCGATTCATTACAACAAATAGCGAGGAAATTCAACTTTGCGGCAAATCTAATTTTTTCTTAACTTCGGATTGAATTCTGCTTCAGATGCTTTGATTCACTCAACACTACTTTTGGTAAACAGTGACATTAGATGACTTCAAGAAGAGATTATGAAAACTATGAGTAATTGGTAAAGTATATCTTAACATTGTATACATTTTGCATTGTACAATATGCAGGTGATAGCATCAGTTGTCTGCTCAGTTTGTGTGATAGCATATCTACTATCTATGGACATGATTTGGCCATTCAGGGCACAGGTTCAATACATAGAATCCACTGACCTCCCCGCCTCAGATGTGGTGTGTGAGATTCTCACAGTGCATCTCCATCTGGAAAAGTTCACTGAACTCCGCATGACTTGACACTTATTGCTTCACAGCTTCTGCGTTATCCTCCCATTTCGGAGAGGAAAGAAAACACTGAAATCCTTGAGGAAATTATAATTTTCCACTGAAACTAAATATAGTTTTAAAGGATAACTGAGCTGTGGGAATTACATGTCAAATTTGTTTTAGAATGCATGTGGGATATTTCCATTATATCATGGGTACTGGGATGCAGTTATCCTCCAGGATACTAAAGCAACTCCTCATTAATGTCAGTATTTTATAGTCAGTCGTGCCCAAAATGTATAAAGTTGGATAAAATGTGCCATATGGACAGCGGTCTGTCATGACTATAAACACATGCACATACACGCTCTAGTTGTTTGGAACATATGTTGTTTAGGCCTCATGCACAGGACCTTATGTATTTTGCGGTCTGCAAAAAACGGATCTGCAAAAAATATGGATGACGTCCGTGTGAATTCCGTATTTTGCTAAATGGAACAGCTGGCCCCTAATAGAACCGTACTTTCCTTGTCCGTAATGTGGACAATAGTAGGACATGTTCTATTTTTTTGCGGAACAGAAATACGGACATACGGAAACTAAATGCACACGGAGTAACTTCCGTTTTTTTTTTTTGCGGACCCATAAAAATTAATGGTTCTGCATACGGTCCCCCAAAAAACGGAACGGACACGGAAAGAAAATATGTTTGTGTGCATGAGCCCTTAATTGAAGGTATTGGACTCACGAAAAAGTAGGGAAATTACATATTCACACCTTGGAAAATATGTGCAGTAAAGCTGATCATTCACTTTAGACAGCGGTTGGAAGAATGCTTGTGAACTATTCACCCCCCTCCAATATACATGTACACTCAGGTTGCCTGAGTGTGCATGTGTTCTCAATAGGCAGGGTGTCAAAGAAATCTGGCATGCTGTTCCGGCAGAGAACAGCTTTTTGGAGTTTTCTGGATCCGGCAAATAGTGCCACTTGGGCGCCGGACCCCATTGACTATAATGGGATGCGGTGGGGATCCAGCCACTCCCTGGAATATATGCCAAATATCATTGCATGCAACAATTTTTGTTTGTGCGAATATCAGCGGATATGCCGGGGAGCAGCTGGATCCCTGACGTTTGCCATTTTAGTCAATGGTTCTAGCAGAAATGTTGCACCGTCTGGGTAGCTATAACTGTCGGGAACCACATATTTATGAGGTATGCAGTTACTTCTTACACAGATATGTAAATTTTTACATGTGTGATCCGATAAAGACATTGCGTCTTGCCACAAGAGAGCATAAAAGTGCTTCTCCCGCTGCCAAATAAAAGAGTCTCTCAGAGGCTACTTTTGGGTGATGATTTTCTAAACGTATCTGCTAGAAGTTTGTTCCAAGCTTCTACTCTTTTAGTAAATAGTATCTTGATCTTCCCCCAAATGAATTTCAGATAGTGCAACCATTGTTTTTGCGCTTAGTTACGTAGATGAGAGATACAGTGCCTTGAAAAAGTATTCACACCCTTTGAACTTTTCCACATCACACCAGCAAACTTAAAGAGGTTTTCCGTTAGTTTTGTACTAATGAGGTATCCTCTGGATAGGTCATCAGTATCTGATTGTGGAGGTCCAACACATGGAACCCCCACCGATCAGCTGTTTGAGAAGGCTACATTACTCGCAGTAGTGCCACGTCATTCTCACAGCTTTTCCTAGGCCAGTGATGACACATTTATCAGTCACATGTCCTAGGAACAGCTCATCCCCATAGAAGTAAAAATAACTGAGCCCGATACCAAGCACAGCCACTATAGTGATATACAGCACTGTGCCTCTTAAGCACACAGAAGGCCACAGTTCTCCTGTGAGCACCAGTGCCTTCTCAAATAGCTAATCCGCTGGGGTCCCGGGTGTTGGACCCCCTACCAATCAGATACTGATGACTTATCCTGGGAATAGGTCACCAGTATTAAAATCTTGGTAAACGCTTTTAAAAGTATTTTATTGAGATTTTATGTGTTAGACCAACCCAAAATAGCAAGTATGATTGAAGTGAAAAAAATGATACATGGTTTTCAAAATTTTTAATAATTAAAAATCTTGTTGAAAGTGTGGTGCATTTATATTCAACCCCCCGAGTCAATACTTTGTTAGACCACCCCTTGCTGCAATTACAACGGCAAGTCTTTTGTAGTATGTCTCTACCAGCTGTGCACATTTAGAAGCTGACATTTTTGCCCATTCTTCATTGCAAAATAGCTCAAGCTCATCAGATTGGATGGATAGCGTCTAGTAACAGAAATCTTCAAGTCTTGCAGCAGATTCTCAATGGGATTTAGGTATAGACTTTGACCGGGACATTCTAACACACATATGCTTTGATCTATTCTAAACCATTCCATTGTAGCTCTGGCTGTATAGGGTTGTTGTCTTCCTGGAAGGTGAACCTCCACCCCAGTCTCAAGTCCTTTGCAGCCTACACCAGGGTTTCCTCCAAGATTGCCCTGTATTTAGCTCCATCCATCTTCCCATCAACTCTGTCCCTGCAGAATGATACTGCCATTACCATGTTTTATGGTGGGGAAACTGCGTTCAGGGTGATGTCCATAGTGCTTTGTATTTAGGCCAAAAAGTTCAACCTTGGTGTCATCTGACCATAGCACCTTCCTCCACTTGTTTGCTGTGTCCCCTGCAAATGAGACTTCTTATAGATGCTTTCAAAAATGGCTTTATTCTTGCCACTCTGCCATAAAGGCAAGATTTATGGAGTAAATAACTAATAGTTGTCCTGTGGACAGATTCTGTCACCTGAGCTGCAGATCTTTGCAGCTCCTCCAGAGTGACCATGGGCCTCTTGGCTGCTTCTCTAATTAATGCTCTCCTTGCCTTGGCTGTCAGTTTAGGTGGACGGTCATGTCTTTGTAGGTTTGCAGTTGTGCCATACTCCATACTCCCATTTTTGGATAATTTATTGAACAGTACTCCACGAGATGTTCAGAGCTTGGAATATTTTGCTATAATCTAAACCTGCTTTATACTTCACCACAACTTCATCCCTCACCTGTCTGGTGTGTTTTTTGGTTGACATGATGCTGTTTGATCACTAATGTTCTCTAATAAACCTCAGTTCACACTGGATTTTATGTAGGGGTATCAAAGTACAGGAGGGCTGAAAACAAATACACACCACACGTTTCAGATTTTTATTTATTAAAAGTTTTCAAACCCATGTATCATTTTATTTTCACTTCACACAAAATTTCTCCTTTGTGTTGGTCTTTCACATAAAATCCCAATAAAATACAATTACGTTTGTGGATGTAAGGTGAGAAAATTCTTTGGAAAAGTACATAGGATATGTATAATTTTTTTGTCACTATAGATAGATAGATACAGTAGATAGATAGATAGATAGATATATAGATAGATACAGTAGATGGATAGATAGATAATAGATAGATAGATATGAAGTAGATAGATAGATAGATAGATAGATAGATAGATATAGTAGATGGATAGATAGATATGCAGATAGACAGACAGAAAGACAGAAATACACAGATAGATAATAGATAGACAGACAGAAAGACACAGATAGATAATAGATAGACAGACAGAAAGACACAGATAGATGATAGATGATAGATAGATAGATAGATAGATAGATAGATAGATAGATAGATAGATAGATGGATAGATAGATTTAATATTAAAAAATTTAAGAAAATCAGAGGAAGTATATGAGCAGAACAGATATTATGACTTCTCCCGTCACATTAACTTGTAATAAAAGGTACAAGGTTGTGCACATCAGAGGAAGAAGCTTAACCATCTCTCCTTAACTCCTTCCTTCTAAACATCTTTGATAATAACTGCTCTCGCTATGAAGAGGTTGTATTGCAGAGTTTATTGTAGAGTGGAAAGAATTAATTACATTCCTCCCTTGTATCTGTACAAGAACTCAGGAGATAATCTCCTTACCATAAATTGCAATGGTTTTGCTGTCACATATCTCAGTTTGTTATGGTTTTATGTGCCGAGAAGGAAAAAGAAAGAACATTGAGGGCACTGAGCAGTGTGAGGGACACTGACAATAATACACAGCAGATACAATTTCATATTTTGATTAGAAAGATGCAACATTTTACCCGTTGTATGACTTTTATTTCACTTTGGTCAAGCATGGCAAAGTCGCATTGGGGAGTCAAAGGACATGGTTTCCTTGGTCCCATTTGTTGCCATAATTTAGTCTCTTATATATCATAGATTTTTTAAGGGGTTGTAAAAGATTTTGATATTAACCCCTTAGTGACCACCCATACAACTTTTTACGGTGGTAAATAAGGGACAAGTGTCCTCCATGCAGCTGGGAACGGGGGCTCGGCTCTTACATGAGAGCCACGGCCCTGCTCTAACAGCCCGGACCTGCAGGAGTGCCGATCCAGGCTGTTTAACACTTTACATGCCATTAGCAATGGCGCCCGCCGCATGTAAAGTGCTGAAAGAGGGAGCGGACTCCCTCTGTCTCCCATCGGCACCCCGCAAATGCGATTGCGGGGTGCCGATGTGTGTGAAGGCTGGCTGGGGTCTCGTGTAGGCGCCAGACCAGCCTTGAGTGATTTCCAGCAGGCTGCACCTCTCTGGTGCAGCCTGCTGGTCAATTTCAGAATAGCACTGATATTAAAATGCAATGCACTATAGGGATAATGCATTGCATTTTAAAATCAATCAGAAAAAAAAGGGGTTTATTGCAAAAAAGTTGTAAAAATCAGCTGTCTGAAGAGGCCGTGGCATTCTAGTCAGCGCTGCGGCCTCCTCGCAGCATACTAAGCACAAGACCATTCACTGTATGGCGGCTGTGCTTGGTATTGCAACTCAGGCCCATTCACTTAAATAGGACTGAGCAGCGCCTAGGCCATGTAACCAATGAATGTAATGTCACTGGCACAGGAAGAGGCCGCAATGTTCACTGGAGCACAGCGGCATCTTCAAATAGCTGATTGGTGGGGGAGCTAGGGGTCAGATACCCACCGGTCAGATATTGATGACCTATACTAATTTAGGACAGTTCTTTTAAAGTGAAACTGTCAGGTCATTTCTGCTGCCCTACATGAGAATAGGATGTGAGAAAAGCTTATATATAGGATTATATGATTCGGAGAAGAATTTCAGAATGAATAGCAGAATACACCCTGGCATGACGCCTATGAGAGACAGTGAGAGTTCTGATAACCCCACCCACAAAGGATGATTGACAGCTTTTCCTGTATCAGCAATAATTATAATTCAAAGTTTACAGAATTTGATGTGGTACTACTTTACACCTATATTCTTCCAGTTTTACACACAAAGGAATGGGAAGGTATTTCCTGACAGAATTCATACAAAATCATGCCATATTACCAGTGTCAGACTGGGATGCCTAGGGCCCACCAGTAAAATTATTTCTGTGGGCCCAATGAAAAGCTACATGCAAATATTATCTGCTCACACACTGGTAGGCTCAAGACGATTGATTATGGGGGACCCTGCTGTGACTTCAAGAAGGCAGGTCGCTGGGGAAAGAGGATACTGGCTGGCAAGCCTTTGTGTCTAGAAGTCTTCTCCACCACCTGATGCATCTGTAATAATAAACTGGATAGTTTGTTAAATAGGTTACCCAGTTGTATTTTGTTTTTAACATAGCATAGTTGAGATGCTATATTCTGCCTATCTATATGTAGTTCTGTGCCATGTACCACTTGTGCAAGGGTTTGGGGCACACCTTGCTCAAGGGCCCAGCGGAGGATTAACCTGTTCCACAGTGGGCCAGTCTGAGCCTGCATATTACAGGCATGCTATAGCTCCGTAATATGATTTTCCACCTCCACATACGCTCCATGTACACAGCCCTTCCATGTGTATGAGTTCTTAGGTGAGCTTTTTTGACATCTGGAAATTAGAGTGTAAGTAGAGATAAGCAAATCAATTCTGTTGATTCAAATTTTGTCCTGAATTTTTCAAAGAATTTGGCTTCTAAGATACCTGAGTTTCTTGAGAGAGGACTTTAGGAAAGAGGACAGATTTTCATGTCTCTTTTCCAGAGGATTGTTATCTCCCTGTCCGGTTCGTGTCGAATGGATTCAGATCTGAATAAAAAAAAAAATTAAATTCAGCGAAAAGGGCCAAAACGAATTTGAAGACCTTTGCTAATTTCTAATTGTAAGCTTTAAAATTCAGATTTTTGTGTAAATACAATTACATTTTCTGCATAATGCTGCTGAGTAGATGGATCAGAGCTCGCTACTTTACCCCTTCACATGTTTACACCTGCAAAATACTGAAAATGAAAAAAAAGCTATTGTCAGGCTTAAAGTGACAGGGACATAACAAACAGGAGATTTAGAGATTTCACCTCCTGTTTAAATATTCCTCAAGTATATTGCAAGCTGTCGGTTCAACAAAAGCATAGAAAGATAACACAGACAAATAATGAAAGGTATGATAAAGCAATATTCAGAAATCAACTCAGCATTTAATAAAATAAAAAAAGTGTTATGCACTGTTCACATTTTTCTGTCTTGGCCCAGACATTTCTCTTTAAGATGAGTTATTTCCTTAAATGACCACACTATGATTAAGGTTTAATATGATATAGGGTATGTTTATTCAGTAGAGGGGCAGCTTGTCATTTCTAAATGACTGACATGAGCCTTACAATCAAGCGAGCTCACCTTGTGCTCCTCCAGCTTTGGGAGACATTTCTAGTCAAACAAGAACAAAATGAAAATAAGCCTAGCTACACCTTTAATCTGCCAGTGTCATAAAGCAATAAGCAGTGCGACCCTGCAATAATGCTGAGCCCCGGATTGCTTGTAATTTACATTGTGCAGAGGTGTGGAATTGTAAATGATAGGCTTTGCTTTGGAGATGACTTGGTGCCCCTCCTAAGGATAAGACAACCCCACAAACATGGCGTCAATTCTATGTACACACTACTTTTCTAAGCTAAGTATAGAAAATATGCTTATCCCAGATATTACAGCTACCACTGATGTACAAAGAAGCCTCCAATGATGACTAAAGAAGCCTCCAAGGATGCTTTTTTGTCTCCTGCTCCAACACAAAACAAAATTAATCTAAACCAATTTTATGATATGACTCGTATTGGTTCTAGCTTGTTGTTAGATAGACTGCCTCCAACCACTCAGGCGTATAGAGACACATGTTTTACAATGTAATACTTCAATTCTTTACAACTGTAGAAAAACAGACATAAATTTCACCCTGAATTAAAACGGCTGTCCAGCCTTTTTAAAGTGCTTGGCCTATCATCAGGATAGGTCATCACTAGCGTATTGGTAGAGGTCCAACACCCTAAACCCTCGCAGAACAAGTCAAGTCAATAGGAGCAAAGCTGTAGTAACAAGCTCCCTCTGCTACACTGTTGACAGTATTATGTAGCTCTAGTGTCAACCTCCGGCACAGAGCTACACTCCAACCCTATAACAGAACCCAATCTGGCAGCCATTTTACATTATGTGTTTTCCCAGTGTAGGGAGAAATTTTATTTTGCAGCAGGGACAGTTAGGGAAACAAAGCGCTAGCTAATTGGGCCGCAAAAGTCATTTTAAGGACTGGTATAGGTGTGCTATCGATAGGTGTGATATAGAGGGGTGTGATATACTTATAATATACTTTCTAACATAGAAATTATATTATAGTGTATTTGTATTGTGCAGCAGTTGTGTGCGGTTCTGCTGCGATACCGCAGCTAGATAGAGGGACAAACGCTATTGGAGTAACTAATTGCAACAAGTGTGATATACCTGTTGCCCCCCCAAAAAACTGCTTGTGGCTGCAATATACCTTCTTCCACAAAATCCTGATTGAGGGGTGCTATATACCTTTTTCTGCTAAATACTGATTGAGGGGTGCCATATACCTGTTTCCGCCAAATACTGATTGAGGAGTGCTATATACCTGCTTCTGCCAAATACTGATTGAGGGGTGCCATATGCCTTCTTCCACTAAATACTGATTGAGGGGTGCTATTGCTATATACCTTCTTCCACCAAATACTGAATGAGGGCTGCAATACACCTGCTCCACAAAATACTGATTGAGGGGTGCCATATACCCGTTTCCGCCAAATACTGATTGAGGGGTGCCATATACCTTTTTCCATCTTAACACATGATTACTCTCTGCTTCTTGCTTGTGGGCCAATGAGAAGGAAGCAATGTCAAGTTCACAACAGTACTTCGTGCACCAATCAGTAATCTGTAGTCAGACCCGCTAAAATGTGAAGTTGCACGTAGTGCGAAAAAATATTCTAATCACTGCCGATTAGCGCAATCGCAAATATATTGGAGCACTTGACTCTATCTGCATATAAAGCTATTCTAATGTTCTGCCATGCAAACCACTTTCTCCAGTCTCAGGACACTTATATCAGCTTGAAAACTGTAGCCAAAGTGACCCACGCCTGTATTTTGCATTACAAATTCGCATTACACGATTTTTACATTGCTGATTTATTGCATTCAATAAAATACTCTCGAAATTTCTAAATTCACGAATATATGACAAAAATTCAAACATATATTCGTGAAATATTGCGAATTCAAATATAGCCCCTGCCGCTCTTCACTGTGCCAGACCTTACCAATGCGCAGCCATTCTTGGCATCGGATGAGGAAGAGGAGCAAGCAACGGCCGCCACCCAGCGGTCTAACGACAGTACCCAGATCAGCCCAAGGAAGGTGGTCCCAGCTGTTGCTGCCTACTCCGAGATCTCTAATGTCAGTGGTGGTGAAGGTGACGATGATGACGTGTCGATGGACATCACGTGGGTGCCCATAAAAGAGTAAGAGGAGGGGAGTTCAGAGGGAGAGATGGAGCAGCAGATAGGGAGGAGAAGGAGGAGAAGCAGGCAGAACTCACAGTGCACAGGAGGCAAAAAGCAGACTGCAAATGTACCTGGAGTGAGCCATCTACCATGGGGCCTTTATGCTCCAGTGCACAGGAGGGACCCCCGCATAAAAAGCATAAAGGTCAAGGACCTGTACTGTGTGGCAACGTACTTAGACCCCGGTACACAAACACAAAATGGCAGACATGTTACCAGCATCACAGAGGGCTGTCAGAATGCAGCATTTCCAGGCCATGCTTCGAGAGATGCTGCATTCTGCTGTTGCGGGCAATGGCAGAGGAAATTCCAACCACAGCAAAACAGGTGCGGGTACCAATCCTACCGAGCCTACAAAAAGAGGGCGGTTTGAAGATGTGTTGGTCACTTCGGATATGAGATCATTCTTGAAGCCAACTCATCGTCAGCCGCCCTCCAGATCCAGCCTCAGGGAACTTCTAGACCGACAGGTGTCCGACTACTTCGGGCCGATGTAGACGCTCTAAAAAGCGAGGAACTCCTTCACTACTGGGTGTGCAGGCTTGACCTGGCACAATTTGCCGTGGAACTCTTGGCTTGCTCCTTGTCGAGTGTCCTGTCCGAAAGGACGTTCAGCGCAGCAGGGGGGATCATGACCGATAAGAGCACTCGCCTAGCTCACGACAGTGTGGACTACCTCACATTTCTAAAAATGAATGAGGCATGGATCTCGGAGGAATTCAACACCTGTGATGACCACGTGTAATTGAATTTCCTCATGCCAGCCCACACAACCCAGAACAAAGAATGGTCCTTGCTTTATATATATACAGCGGCATAAAAGGCCTTTTATGTCATGTGAATGCCTAATTTTTGGGGCCTGTACTGGCCGACAGTTACATATTTATCCTGTATGACCGCCTAATGCACCTCCAGCCACAGAATCCAAAGTTCTGTGCTGTCTGGTGAATGCCTATTGGCTCATTTTTGGGGCATGTACTGGCCGACAGTTACATTTTTATCCTTCGACTGCCTAATGTACCTCCAGCCACAGAATCCAAAGTTCTTTGCTGTCAGGTGAATGCCTATTGTCTAATTTTTGGGAACTGTACTGGCCGACATTTACATATTTATCCTGTGACTGCCTAATGTACCTCCAGCCACAGAATCCAAAGTTCTGTGCTGTCTGGTGAATGCCTATTGGCTCATTTTTGGGGCCTGTACTGGCCGACAGTTACATTTTTATCCTGCGACCGCCTAATTTACCTTCGGCCACAGAATCCAAAGTTCTTTGCTGTCAGGTGAATGCCTATTAGCTAATTTTTGGGGCCTGTACTGGCCGACAGTTACATTTTTTATCTCTAGCTACATAATCACCCTCCTGTCTCACTCCTCTGCCTCTCATTATGGTGGCGTATGAACCGCATTCACCATAAGGACCTTCTAATGTCACAGGGTCATGTGACTATGCCCCCCACCCCATACTGTGCCCCTCACCCGTACTGTGCCCCCTTATACCCTGCATTGTGCCCTCTTACCACACCCTGTGCAGTGCCTTTAGTCATTCCCTGTACTGTGCCCTCTTATACCCTTTTTTCCAGTCACAGTATGGCAGAGGTCACTGTACAGGGGTGTTATCCGGTCACTGTACAGGGGTGTTATCCGGTCAATGTATGGCGGTGGTATCCAAAAACTGGATGGCCATAACTGTATCCCTTTCCCTGCCCACACCATCCTTTTTTAGACCTTGCACGAGCGGGAAAAATATGCAGATTGCGGTGCTAAGGACCTTTGCGCCCCAATCTGTGTCAGAAATACGCCTAACATAGACATATTTCTAAATAATAAATGACCAACTATTTGTATTATTATTCGGGGGTAGGGCTAATAGCTTTATATTATGCACGTTCTAGTATATTATACTGTGCCCTGTATTTCCCAGTATAAAATGATCCTTGGGAAACACAGTCCTCATCCCTGACCACCAGGACCAGGTAGCGCTCTGTCAGTGCATGGTGGCCTCCCCTCTCCGCCACGCTGCTCCGCTGTGTACTGGTGCCTATTCTGACACTAGGGCTGGGTTTATATCCTATTTTTGCCATCCATTTAATGTATACCAAAAATGTTTGCGTTAACAGATGCCTCAGACTGATGCAGTACAGTGGCGTCTGTTCACCATACAGTTCCATTTTTTTATGGACAGGATACAAAAACATGAAGTGCTGCACATTTGTATACATCAAACCAAAAGGAAATACAATTTTTCTTGGCTCTAGCAGGGCACATTTTTGAGAGTTTCTCTTTAACATAGAAATGGCCCCTTAATAAAATACATATTTTCTGTGGGAATTTTTTGCCAATGATCCCGCTCTGGTATGTCACTGTCCATGTTGTGGGACTATTTTTGCACTCATAGTTTGTATTTGGTGGCTACAAATATGACCTGAAGGTTTTTCAGGTTCGCCTGCTATTAAAGTCAATGGGTGCTATTAAAGTCAACATTTGATTGCGAACGCTCGAACGCGAATCGTCCCAGGCCGATGTTCATCCATCACTACTAGAGAATGTGTTTTAGTTTTTAAGTTTCTATAGGATTAGTAATAGTGTTGATCGAGCACCCGAGGACAATGGAAGTTAATGGGAGAACCCGAGCATTGAACCAGGCACCCCCTGCTCTGAAGAGGGGGGGGGGGGTTCCGGGTCCCACAGAGGTCTATGCAGAAGATCTCTGTACAGTGGGGGAATCCCCCAGTGTGAGTCCATGCTGAGGGAGTCCCTGCTCTGACTCCATATATAGCTATGTCCATGCAGTATATGGAGTCAGTGCTTAGGGACACCCAGTTTATTTAAGTCTAATTTAGCCTCTATTTCTGAAATGTTTCTGCTGACCTCACAGCCTTCTACATTCGAGGCAAGAATACTTCTGCTGTATAGGAATACATACCACATGAGAAACTACTATCAGGTTTTTCTGACACCGTTTATCAATTAGTTTTATAGCTCAGTGGTTAAGGTTCTTGCCTCTAATGTAGAAGGGTTCTGACTGAGTTCAAATCAGAGCAGAAGCTTTTCAGAAATAGAGGCTAAATTAGATTTAAATAAACTGATTCAAGCATCGCGCTCGAGCACGCGCAGTGTTCGCCGAGCATCGCAATGCTAGAGTCAAAATGGTGTTCGGCCAAGCATCCTCGATCAACACCAATTAGTAACTCTGCCTCAAAGTTTTTTTTTTTTTCTCCTATATACTTTAGTCAACTATGGGAAATCTTAAAAAAAAAAAAAAAACCACTAAGAACATGCTGCAATAAAAAAAACAAAAAACAAGGGAGATAAAATATGTATATTTAAAAAAAACAGTACACAGTACACCTTTATACCTTTATAGGCAGCATGGTGCCTTTCAGCACTGGGGTCCTGGGTTCGAATCTGACCAAGGACAACATCTGCATGGAGTTTGCGTGGGTTTTCTTATTGGTACTCTGGTTACCTCCCATACTCCAAACACATACTGATGGGGACCTTAGATTGTGAGCCCCATTGGGGAAGGTTTAAAGCTAATGTAATATGTAAGCGCTATATAAGTGCATAAAATAAATAAATAAATATATATATAGTCACCAGCCATAGCTGTCATCTGCCCTATATGATTACATTATGTCCCTATATATTTTAAAGGGTTCCAATTTTACCTGTTTATTTGAATAGTTTGGAGAAAGGATAAATTACATGTAAACACATGCTTAACAGTGGTAACTGCTGAGTAGAGTTGTAAAAAGCTAAAGTAAAAATAAGCTGTTTGAATAAATCAGCTCTTCATTTCAAAGCAGGAGCCAGCGAAGTTTATTACCTCTGATTTCTTGGCAGCCGCTGGAAAAAGGTCAGAAAATAAACTGCACTTATTCCTCATTGCAGGAAAACAATAAGTCATCTTGGCGTCCATTATTTACTAAATTGTCTTCATTTTTTCACCTGCTGGGCTTTCTGCAACAAAGATTAATAATATAATAAAACAGCCCTAGATGCTTTCAAATACACCAATGTCTGTCCTATGGACACATACCTCTGCAATTAACTCTTTCACAGCAACATGGGCACAAACACAGTTGTTAACTGGGGACAGTATTCTATAATATTTCAAGATAAGTTCTGTTCCCTAAAATGAATGACTCAACCTGAAGGGATATCACTGGTAGCTTTGCTTTAGCTGACATCATGAGTGCCTATATAGAACGGCTTTGGGATGTGAGAATTAAATATCAATAAAAAAGGATACAGAAGGGGTTAACGTTTGGTTTGATTATGAATGAATTGGTTAAGTTTAGCTATGGATTGAATATGAGTTTTGAAAATAATTCTTTCATAGGGCTGCAGGACTGCATAGGACTCAAAAATAATCTTTACTAATGTAGCTGTAATTTTGTAATGTATTAAGTTTACCTTTATTGCTCCTATCTTGTGTTCTGGGATCTGGTCACATGACCATGTCCATGCAGCTTTTTCTTATTTCCTGTGGTTATGTCCATGGGCATGTGATAGGGGAGTGTCTATGTAACTAGCTGAGTGAGAGGAGTTTTAAACAAGCTGAGTGTTGTTAGGGGCAGTGATAAGGGGGTGTCTATGTAGCTAGCAGGATGAGAGGAGTTATAAACTAGCTGGGTGTTGTAAAGGGCAACAAGGTTACAAAAGGAAACAGGCCTCTTAGAGACGTTTCTAGAGAAGGATGATGTAGAGCAGGCATCCAAAACCTGCGGCCCTCCAGCTGTTGAAAAACTACAACTCCCAGCATGCCCAAACAGCCTACAGCTATGAGCGTACAGCAGAGCATTGTGGGAGTTGTAGTTTTACAACAGCTGGAGTGCCGCAGGTTGAGCATGCCTGATGTAGAGCAAAACACGGTGGTGAAACTAACAGGATGTAGCTACCACTGGACTGTGTGAAAGTCCTCAATCTAGGGCTGAATTTTAGTCTAGTGGAGCAGTTTCATTCAGTTATTTTCTAGATTGATTTGTTTAAAGCAGTAAAAAAACTTAATTTGAACAGGTTATTCAAGGATGTGCCAGAGGAGAAAAGTGAAAAAAGAGAAGGGGAAAAAACAGTTAATATAGGTCTTTTGGGTTATAGTACAACAGCTAACTGTAATCCGGTGGAGGTGTCCTGTCTGTAGTGCTCAACAGGCTTAGACCTCGGTGAGCCCCTGTGGGACACTCCCGCAGAGGATTTTGTGAGAAGGGTCAGTTCCACGTTTTACCCACCCATACCCACCGGAAGTAATATTGATATTTTTTTATCATAAGGTATTAGAAGGGGTAAAGGCTTTAGTCTATCCAAAAGGAAAAAGGAATATCAGGATAGGAGAAGAAAAAGCCCTTAAATGCTATACAATTATCTCTTGTCATCAGCACCACGTTGCCTCCCTTATCCGCCAGTTTCACTACAATGTCATTCCTTGACTGTAGCAGTCAAGGAATGACATTGTAGTGAAACTGGCGGATAAGGGAGGCAACGTGGTGCTGATGACAAGAGATAATTGTATAGCAGAAGCAGAGAGGCAGTTGGGAGATAACGATATCTATGAGGTTTTAAAAGCAGACCCCACAATAAGAAACCAGAACCAATTAAGAAGCTTCTTGCATAAACAGGTAGAGTGTAACATTTTATTGAGGAAAAAAACAGACAAATTATTACCCTTGTTCCCACAAAAACTGTCATGGTATTTTCTTCCAAAAATACACAAGTCACTGACCCACCCCCCTGGGAGACCTATAGTCTTGGGGGTTGGCTCAGTGACAGAACCTTTGTCTAGGTACATGGACTGGCTGCATCGCCCCCTTTTGTGTCAAGTACCGTCTTATCTTAGAGACACTGGGGACATGTTACTGGCACTGGAATCTTTCCATTGGCAGGAAGGGTTCCAATTAGTTTATCTAGATGTAGAAGGTTTGTACACCTGTATTCCACAAGATGAAGGCATTAATGCAGTTACAGAAATACTAGGTGGTACTGATGAGAGCGAGAAATATATTGATTTCGTAGGGAAGGCCTTAGGCCTAATTCTGAAAAATAATGCCTTCAAATTTGGAGACATGGATGGTATTTAGCCAGGTTTGAAGACAAATATATATTTATGACAAAAAATCCCTATGTGTCCTGTATACAGTTGTATCTAAGATTCATGGATGATGTTTTTATGGTCTGGTCGGGCACCGAGCCCCTGTTTGAAGAGTTTGTGGTTTATTTAAATTTAGTGTATACAATGAACATGAGGTTCACTCACAAACCAACGGCCACCAATTCATTACTACATTATTCCAGCTACCATCCTGATAGTGTGAAGAAAGCAGTCCCATATGGACAATTTCTTAGACTAAGGCTTATTGCACACAAACATGTGCACTCCGTGGCCGTGTTGCGGACCGCGTTTGCGGATCCGTAATACACGGGCACAGTTCCGTGTACATTCCGCATCACGGACGCGGACCCATTCACTTCAATAGGTCTGCAAATCCGGCGATGCGGAATGTGCGAAACTGAAGCACGGAACGGAACACTATGGAAGCACTATGGAGTGCTTCCGTGGGGTTTCATCCCATACTTCCGTTCCGCAAAAAGATAGAACATGTCCTATCTTTTAGCGGAATGGCCGCGTGGCCGGATGCCCCACGGTGGGTATTCGTGCATTGCGGCCCGCAATTTGCATGTTCGTGTGCAAGAGGCCTAAGAAGGATAAATAAGACAGATGAGAGTTTTAGGGAACAGTCCTAAGATTTAAAAAAAAAGCTTATTAGCTAGAGGGTATCCTAGAGATCTTTTGAATGAAACGATGCAAAAAGTAGCATCCACCCATAAGGAAAAAACAGTAAGAAAAAAAGTGGATAATCAGAAACGGTTTGTCTTCTCCTTTAAGTTTAGCCCCATGGCAGACCAAATCAGAAGAGTGATAAGGGAGAATTGGGACATAATAGAAAAAGATGACAGTTTGAAGGAGGTAAAAGGATCAAAAAACATTGGTGGCCTTTAGGAAGTGTCATACTCTAAAGGATAAATTGGTCAGGAGAGCCAAAATTGGAAACCTGGTTGAGGGATTGGATACCTATGGGAAATTGATGATGTGGAAACTGTTCCTATTGCAAATATAATCAACAGTGGGATTCATTAGCTTTTGGTGGAGTACGCCACAAAGTGACTACATTAATAACTTGTAAGAGTAGATATGTGGTGTACCTCATCTCATGTATATGTGGTATGTTCTACAAAGGTAAGACTATCAGACATCTAAATGAGAGATTTAGGGAACACTTGAATTCCATTAACACAGGGAGAGGCTGCCCACATCTAATAGAACATGTGAAATCTGTACATAATTGCGATAGTAGAGTTTTGAGGTTTGCAGGAATTGAGTTGTCTGTAATCCACCAAAATGGGGAGACAGAAACCGGGAGCTTCCGAGAAGGGAAGCTAGATGGATCATGCGATCCGGAGCTATGGGCCCTTTGGGCTTGAATGACAAAAATGACCTAGGAGTATTTTTGTAAGTAGATGTACCCAGCTGATTGTTTTTTCATGTTTAGTTTTATTTACATATGTTTTAGAATGTTTTTCATGTATTAGACCGACTTCCCTGTGATGGAACTCATATATGCCACACGGAGGCATGCATGTCAGAACGTCAGTGGCCTGAGGAAGCGCTGAGGCACGAAACGGCTGTCGCCACGAGTTAGTAACATAGTAACATAGTACATAAGGCAGAAAAAAGATCCATCCAGTTTGGCCTGTTATCCTGCAAGTTGATCCAGAGGAAGGCAAAAAACAAACAAACTGTGAGGTAGAAGCCAATTTTCCAGAATAAAAAATTCCTTCCCGACTCCAATCAGACTAACTCCCTGGATCAGCGACCTCTCTCTAGTAGCTATAGCCTGTAATATTATTACGCTCCAGAAATACATCCAAGCCCCTCTTGAATTCCTTTGTTGTACTCACCATCACCACCTCCTCCGGCAGAGAGTTCCATAGTCTCACTGCTCTTACCGTAAATAATCGTTATCTATGTTTGTGTACAAACCTTCTTTCCTCCAGACGCAGAGGATGTCCCCTCGTCACAGTCACAGTCCTGGAGATAAATAGATGATGGGATAGATCTCTGTACTGACCCCTGATATATTTATACATATTAGTTAGATCTCCCCTCAGTCGTCTTTTTTCTAAAGTGAATAACCCTAATTTTGATAATCTTTCAGGGTACTGTAGTTGCCCCATTCCAGTTATTACTTTAGTTGCCCTCCTCTGGACCCTCTCCAGCTCTGCTATGTCTGCCCTGTTTACAGGAGCCCAGAACTGTACACAGTACTCCATGGGTGGTCTGACTAGAGTTACATGCCTGAGCTATGCTGGTCCGCCCCCTGTGTATGTCGATGCCTCTAATGTACACATTTTTGGAATAAAGAACCCCATTCTTTGGCAAGTGCCGCTTATGTGTTCTTTTCTTTCTAATGGGACAATGTTGTTAGGGGCAGTGATAGGGGAGTGTCTATGTAACTAGCTGGGTGAGAGGAGCTATAAACAAGCTGAGTTTTGTTAGGGGCAGTGCTGGAGCTATGGCAGGGAAAGGAGAAGTGCATCATGGGTTTGGTTCCATATAGCAACAGGAAGTGCTACATACAGGATGGAAAGAATCCAGAGAAGAAAATGGGTCAGGAGAGTTCAAATTAAGTATATCTGTTAAAAGCCATATTAAGCCCAGAAAACCCTGTTAACCTATAGGGTACCAGCGCCGTACATGTATGGCGCTAGGAACTGTGTCTGAAATCCCAGCGTCCACATGATCATCTGCAGGGGTCCTGCAGTCACTGATAGCCAGACTCCTGCTGTTTGTGCCGGTATCGGTGAAAACACTGATGCCGGCTCATTAACCCTCACACTGCCGTGGTCATCGCTGACTGAGGCATGTGTGGTATCCTCCAGGTCCCAGGTGTCCATCGAGTCCCCCCTGCTGCTGTGACCGAATGGTTTGGACAGAAGCCCGACACCTTCCTTAGTCATCGTGGCTGCTTTCCCTGTCAGCCTGTGAGATCCCGCACCCTGGATCTTACAGCAAGCAGGCTGTAAGTGTATTACTGAGTAATACACTTATAGCCAATGCATTACAATACAGATGTATTGTAATGTATTATAAAGGGGATCAGACCCCTAAAGGTTGAAGTCCCTGAGTGGGACAAAAAAAAAAGTTTAAAAAAAGTTACAAATAAAAAGTTTTATAAAATACGGATTTCTTTACTGTATTGGAGTCCGACTATTTATCAAATATACAGACCGGGCATACACTTTTCTGCAGAATGGCTATAAAGACCTGGCGGGTTATTAGGAGCTGGTGTGGAGTTAAGGCATCACTTATATGTACCCCACTATGGCATAATCCAAAGCTTTTGAATTTTAGGGACTTGAATTGCTGCCAGTATTGGAGGACTAGGAATATTGAGTACTTACATCAGGTGGTTAGTGGTGGACAAATTCTGTCCTCGATGGAATTAGGGCAAAGGGCTAATCTGAGTGAGGTGGCCTGGTACGCATATTTTCAATTGAGGTCTGCACTTTCTAGTACTTTGAATAGTCACCTTTTTTTTATAGATACTCCTGAATTCTTACACGATTTAATTATTAAGAAATCCGCCACGAAAATTAAAATATCACAGTGCTATAGACACTTAATGAAACATTTTTTTTTGGGTCTTCTTTCACCAGGACAGAAGTCCTGGTCTTCGTTACTTTTAGAGGTGGGTCCCCCAAATTGGGAGAACATAGGGGAAAGTTTAAAATATGTTTCACACAATTTTAATCATACTGTTGTACAATTTAACATTTTGCACAAAATATATGTGACACCTATGTGGTTATATAGAAGAGGACTTAGAGCCTCCTCCGATTGCCCACGCTGTGGCGACTCCGAGGCAGACCACTTACACCTGTTTTGGGACTGCCCAATGGTGGGCAGCTACTGGAGATCGGTCCAGACCACTCTGGCTCGTAAACTTAATATTGTTGTTCCTCTGTCTCCCAGGATATGGGTCTTGGGAGACTTATCGGAGGTTAATTATCAGCCCATAAAACGTCAATTATTGATTAAGGTTATGTTCTTGGCCAGGCTTCTTGTTTCCAGATTATGGTTTAGTTCCTCCGCTCCAGATTGCAGTAATTGGCTGGCCTTGGTATAGAAAGTGAAAAGCTATGAGAGGATTCTGTATAAACAAAGAGGATCCTATTTAAAATGGGGCAAACTGTGGGAAGATTGGGATATGGTTAATTAATTTGGAATTCTTCTTCTTTTCTTTTTTTTTTTTTTTCTTTTTTTTTCTCCTGCAAGGTTGGAAGGGTGGGGTGGGTCGGGGATGATCTTAGACTTTATAATATTATAAATGTTATGTGGACATGTTTTTTTGCACTATAAATAAAATATGATTATAAAAAAAAAAAAGTCTTATGTACCCCAAAATGGTACAAATCAAACCGTCATGTCATCTAGCAAAAAATGAGACTATACCTAAAACAATTGTCCAACAAATAAAAAAAGGTATCAAAACAGCTATTTTCTGTTCTCCTTGCCTCACAAAAAGTATAATATCAAGCAATCAAAAAGGTGTATTTAGCCCAAAATAGTACCAATCAAACTGTCATCTTGTCCTGCAAAAAATGAGCGCCTACCTAAGACAATCGGCCAAAAAGTAAAAAAAAAAGCTATGGCTCCCAGAAAATGGCAACACAAAAACAAGATTTTATTCTGTTCAAAAGGCTTTCACTATGTAAAACTTAACAAAATTAAAAATGATAGACATATTGGGTATCACCGCGTCTGTAGAAACCTGCTCTATAAAAATATCATGTTATATAGATTTTTTTCACCAATAAAGTTGACATACAGTACAGACCAAAAGTTTGGACACACCTTCTCATTCAAAGAGTTTTCTTTATTTTTATGACTATGAAAATTGTAGATTCACACTGAAGGCATCAAAACTATGAATTAACACATGTGGAATTATATACATAACAAAAAAGTGTGAAACAACTGAAAATATGTCATTGGTCTTTCCACATGCAACATCTCTCAAGTGCAACTCTTAAGTGCACAGACTGAATTATACCAGAATTGAACCAGAAGGGGACCACAGGTAATTACAGACATAGTTAATGCTAACAATGTTTAAATTGTTCCTTTTACTCCTCTTACTTTTCCACAACCTCCTGAAATACCCCCACATCTATTCACCCAGCAAGGAACTATTCATCAAGAGAATGCCAAGAGTGTGCAAAGCAGTAATCAAAGCAAAAGGTGGCTACTTTGAAGAACCTAGAATATGACATATTTTCAGTTGTTTCACACTTTGTTGTTATGTATATAATTCCACGTGTGTTAATTCATAGTTTTGATGCCTTCAGTGTGAATCTACAATTTTCATAGTCATGAAAATAAAGAAAACTCTTTGAATGAGAAGCTGTGTCCAAACTTTTGGACTCAAATTTATGTCATGAAGTACAATGTGTCACGAGAAACCAATCTCAGAATGGCTTGGATAAGTAAAAGCATTCCAAAGTTATTTCCACATAAAGTTACGCATGACAAATTTGCAAAAATCGGCCTGGGAATTAAAGGGACACTGACAGGCCGTAAATTGACATATATTATTCTATTGGTCTTAATATGCTTAATTAAACTATACCATTATCACCCCTCGCTGCATTTCCTTTACTTATAAAAAGTGTTTTTATCAATATGCAAATTACCTTATTTTGTACCCAAGGGGCTGTCCCTCATTCAGTTCTGTGCTCAGCCGCACCCCAACTGCCGTCTCCTAGTGCCGCCCAGCTGATTAGTATTCACTGCACTGGGCGGCTTTTTTTTATCCCGGCGCGGCGAAATCCCGCGCATGCCCAGTACTAGCTTCCTGGCATCAGCTTCATCTTCCTGGCATCAGACTTCATGATCTCCACTCATTGTTTTCTTGATTGTGAAAATCGGAAAGTTTGCGATAAAAATTTGCGATACAAAAATTTGTTATCAACACTACTCCTAAAGTCAAAGACATTGCAGCCTTCTTATTGGCTCACAAGCAAGAAGCAGTGAGGGATCATGGGTACTGATGAAAAAAAATCTAGAATATTCACGATTACGCAGATATAGCACTATATTTTCAAGATTACCCAAATTCTCGAAGTGCCAATATTCGCGATAAAAATTTGCGATTAGAATATTCGTGTTCAACACTACTTAATGCTCGTATTGAGAAACAAAGGAACATAAGCATACATAACTCTAATCTGCAGATGCCAAAAGGGGTGATCAATATATCACTGCAGCCCCTTCAGTCTGGCAATTTGAGGCAGTCTCAGCACCTGCATTCCCATCGATCACATATAACATGCCAGACATTTGTAACATTACAGTGACTCTTTAAAATATATACCTCCATATATGTTCCACATAGTTGCCTTTTGCAATGACAACATGCATGTAAGAGAGTCCTGTGAAAGAGCATGTCTGCATGTATAGTCCATCAGGCTGCAAATTTCCCATCATCATATACCCTTCTCTTCTCACTGTCTAAGGCCTCTTGCACATGACCGTATGGCTTTTTCAGTATTTTGCTGTCAGCAAAAAACGGATCCGCAAAAAATACAGATCACATCCGTGTGCATTCAGTTTTTGGGGGAAAGTAACAGCTGGCCCCATATAGAACAGAACTATCCTTGTCCGTTATGCGGACAATAATAGGACATGTTTTATCTTTGAACGGAACGGAAATACGGAAAAGGAAGGCATACGGAGTACCTTCCATTTATTTTTTTTGCTGATCCATTGAAATGAATGGTTCCGTATATGGTCCGTATACGGAATGCAAAAAACGGAACGGAAAAAAAATGTTTGTGTACAAGAGGCTTAACAGTTCAGTTGTACTAAATTCTATAGTACTGTACTGTGTATCAAAATCAATCAGTAATTTTGAGGCAAGAAAATCTATAATACATTCTGTAATATCCTGAGGATATGTCAGCAATGTGCATGTGTGCGAAAAAAACCCTCTAAAGTAGTTGTTCAGTCCATACATTTTTTTATTTTTTTATTATTCTTTTAAAATTTCAGAATGACATAAAGAAGCAAAAGAAGTGATGTCACTTCACCAATTCCACCCAGCGTCTCTTCCAATGCTTTCCCGGTCCCCACTGGTCTCTGATTCCAGGAAATGTCATCCAGTAACTGGCTAACTGGTTACTTCCTGTGTGCTGAGAGATCACAGGGGACCCGAGAAGTACTGGAATGGGAGTGGAGGAAGATTGGTAAGTATCTTCTTGCTTATTTTGCTCCATTCTGGCCCTTTAAAAAAAAATACCATTCAACCAATTCATTTGATGCTGTCAGCTCAGCACTCATTTGGACTTGAAGATGACAACCAATTTTCAGAGCAAGAAATGTGCTCCATTCAGTTGTCAATTTCCTTTACCAACTCTTCCCCTTCGTTTTGGCAGTTTGCACAAACTGTGGTGCGCAGTTCAGGTTCACACAAAGGACTGATCACTTCCCAAGGTAAATCAGATTTCAAACACAAGATTCACACAGAAGCATTTTGGGAGAGAAGATTCGAATATCAATCTGTATTTTTTGTACCATTTCACTTTGTTTACTGGTATCATTCATGTTAATACTAGGTGCGGGACAAATGGCTCTTTTAAGATGAAGGCTTGTAAGTTATCTAATTTTCAGGGGGTTCTTTCATGTGATGAAAGCAATAGAAAGCAAAAGAACTAATTCACCATAAAACAAATGGCTATTTCATAGAGGGACTGAACCTTAAGTGAACCAGGCTAATCATGAGTCAAAAGGTGGCCGGTGTCTGAAAATCATTGACTTGTAACAGAAAATAGAAGGCAATATCAAGCAGTAATAATTACAATGTCATTGATTGATAATAATAATATAATGAGATAGACAATGGCAATAAAAAGTAGTTTCAACATAATATTGCCCTGGTGACGGAAAATATTCATAAAATATTCATGAATGATTTTCCAATTGCAGGCAGTGACAACTTAATGTACAATCATCCCAGTGTAAAGTCAGATGGATTCTCTTTTATCTGCCGTATGTACATAGCATTTAGTGATTTTATCTCTTTTCGTTTTAGCACTGATCGGGTGCTGACATATTCCATAGAGTTGTACAAGATTTATTTGCTCCTCCTTTTATTTCCCAGTGGAGCTTACAATCTATGCCTCTAAAAATGGTCTACATGCGATGAACTGGATTTAAAAAAAAAAAAATTCACTGAAACAGAAAACTCAAAATGACTAACAATTTGCACACTGTCCTGTAATAACATGGCCACTGACAGATAAAAAATAGAAAAGTGTATTGAACTTGCTTACAAACTGAATTGGTTGCTTCTTGTTATTGCTATGTCATATATTGCTTGGCCAGTTATTAAGATTGTCTTTCACAGGTAAGTTTTCTGCAGAGGCTAGACTTAGGCTGCGTTCACATTTGCATTCACATTTCCCTTTTTTTTGTTTCATCATAGAAAAATGTTTGATGTGCAACATGATGGACTTCAATGGCACCCAAAGGACCCCAACCTTCATGGAATCTTGGATTCTGCCAAGAGACCCCGGAAGGTTAGTTTTTGCCATCGTTACATGTGGGGTCTGTACATACATACTATCGTACAATTGCATGTTTTGTTGGTAAGACTTTCTAGTCAATATCCGACTTGACAGTATTATAATGCTGTCTTTGTATATTTGGTAATATTATTGGAATTAGAGATGAGCGATTTGATTTGTTGGATTCAAAATTGTACCCATATATTTTTTTTATTCTGATTCAGCAGATTCAGTTGGGTAGAGAGCAGAACTTACAATGGGGCATCAGTACAGAGCATGGTACTGGTTAGTTGGAATAGTTGATCACTGTGGGCCCTGCTCCTGTAAACCTTAGAGGTCAGCTAATACAGCAGGGGGTGTTATGGGTGACCACAAAATTGTAATATGGCATGACAAGATTTCAAATGACTAGGTAAAGACTGCTTGGGTAGGGGCTTTAGATAGCTAGACAGATAGATATTATATATATATATATATATATATGTGTGAAGGCAGTTTGCCTGGATTTGTGGGAGGGGCTGAGGTCCGCCTCCAGCCTATTTAGGGCACCCCCTTTACCTGGCTCCTGCACCGTCCGAGGTCTGAGCTTTGAAGGAGGAAGTCGCTGGTGGAGTTACTGGAGAGTTACCTGCGAGTTGCTGAGTCTTGGAAGTTTTGCGTTACTCGGTTCACTGTGGGTCACGTTTGCCCGGTATACTATGAGTCATCCATACGGTACAGCTGGGGCCTCACGGTTGCCCCCTGTACCGGCTCATTTCATTTCACCAAACTTTGCACTCATGTCACAAATTCTCGTTACAAGTCACTATCATTTCATGTCTGCGGTACAGCACAGGGCCTCACGGTTGCCCCCTGTACTAGCTCAATTCATTTCACTATTTTCATTTCAACCATGTCACAGTTTCACTCCAAGTCACGGTTTTCATGTCTGCCTCCATTTCCGGTCATGCATGCACGCGTACCACACCGCATCCCCACTCCTAGCACCACCAGCACGTGTACCAGGTTCCCATGGCGGCCACCAACGCCGTTTCCCCTCCTCACCAACATCTCTCTCACACACATTCAGGTCACAATTTTCGTCACAAGTCACCATCATTTCATGTCTAGCAGGCTTGTTCACATGAAGATTGGTCACACCACACCACCACTCCGGTCTGTACCCCTGCAGCAAGCAGGCAGGTTGTCTCCTGGGCTCAACTCTCTCCCCCCCCCCCATTCCTGCTCATTTCACATCATGCCTCCCCTCGTTCATCACAGCGGCATGTTCACAAACACTCACACTTGCCCACAGGTTGGATCGTTCCAGCAACACCACACATTCTCCCCCTCCACATTCAGCGCTGCTGCTACGGACTTCCCCGTTCTCCCCACCGCTGCACCGGCCCGTCCCGCTGCTTCTCCTGCCGCGCTGCCGATGGCGGCCGCCCGCGTCCCGGTCCCTGGTCTGCGCACGCGCGGCCGGGGTACTGCGGCGTCGGCGCGTGCGCGGTATCCCGACGGCCGTCCGCTGGTGCGGCTGGTGTGTGGGGAGGGGGCCGCCACAGGTCTGCTCGGCCCCGGTCCAGCCACAATACTCTGCCCCAGGCTGCAGCCACTGCCCCCCTCCCACAGGCGGCGCAACCCAGGAGGGGCTCAGACTGTTCCCCATCACATTACACCCCCACCACACCAGGCCACAGCCCCCTTCATTATAAAACCCGCCACATCACCCGCGTACCCCGATAAAGGAAAAATAAAAATTATGTAATTAAAGCTCCATAGTATCATAGGGAGGAAACCCGCCATGTAGTCCCAAAAAAAAAAAAAAAAAAAAAAAATTTTTCCCTCAGGGTCATAGAAGAGAAACCCGCCATATAGTCCTGGCAAAAAAAAAAAAAAAAAAAGTTCTGCGAATCACACCTTCCTCCACGTCACGGGGGCTCATTTCGCACCACAATAAAAATCCACACCATTCAAAACGCATCACACAATCACCAAAGAAACCCGCCATATGAAAAAAAAAAAAAAACGCCATATGAAAAAAAAAAAAAAAAAAACGCCATATGGAAGGAAAAAAAAACAAAAAAAAAAAAAAAACCCGCCATAGAAAAAAGGAAATAAATAAATAAATAAATAAATAAATAAATAAACCCGCCATATGAAGGAAAAAAAAAAAAAAAAAAACGCCACATCACCCTCGTGCTCCATGGTCCAAAAATAAATAAATAAATAAATAAATAATAAAAAATGAATAAATAAATAAACAAAAAAAATAAATAAATAAATAAACAAATCAATAAATAAAAAAAATAAAAAAATAAATTTTTATTTCTGCCATTAGTCGCCCACGCATGGCTTCTCCGTTTTAGTTTCACTCACAGCACTCCGCCATTTGGTCTCCCACGCGTGTCTTCTCCGGTTTAGCACGCACCCACGACTCCACCATTAGTCTCCCACGCATGGTTTCTCCGGTTCAGTTGCATACATACGACCCCGCTATTTGAGTCTCACGCCTGGCTCCGCCATCAGAGTCTCTCGCGCATGGCTTTCTCCATTTTAGTGTTTCACATACAAATCCGCCATTAGTCTCACACATGGCTTCTCCGTTTCAGTGTTTCACACATAACTCCGCCATTAGAGTCCCTCACGCATTACTTCGCCGGTTAGTTTCACACACATTTCTCCGCCATTACAGACTCTCACGCATTACTTCGCCGTTTTAGGTTACACACAATTCTCCGCCATTACAGACTCCCACGCATTACTTCGCCGTTTAGTTTCACACACATTTCTCCACCATTACAGACTCTCACGCATTTCTTCGCCGTTTTAGGTTACACACAATTCTCCGCCATTACAGACTCTCACGCATTACTTCGCCGGTTAGTTCACACACATTTCTCCGCCATCACAGACTCTCACGCATTACTTCGCCGTTTTAGGTTACACACAATTCTCCGCCATTACAGACTCTCACGCATTACTTCGCTGTTTTAGTTTACACACAATTCTCCACCATTACAGACTCTCACGCATTACTTCGCCGTTTTAGTTACACACAATTCTCCGCCATTACAGACTCTCACGCATTACTTCGCCGTTTAGTTTCACACACATTTCTCCGCCATTACAGACTCTCACGCATTACTTCGCCGGTTAGTTCACACACATTTCTCCGCCATCACAGACTCTCACGCATTACTTCGCCGTTTTAGGTTACACACAATTCTCCGCCATTACAGACTCTCACGCATTACTTCGCCGTTTTAGTTTACACACAATTCTCCGCCATTACAGACTCTCACGCATTACTTCGCCGGTTAGTTCACACACATTTCTCCGCCATCACAGACTCTCACACATTACTTCGCCGTTTTAGTTACACACAATTCTCCGCCATTACAGACTCTCACGCATTACTTCGCCGTTTAGTTTCACACACATTTCTCCGCCATTACAGACTCTCACGCATTACTTCGCCGTTTTAGTTACACACAATTCTCCGCCATTACAGACTCTCACGCATTACTTCGCCGTTTAGTTTCACACACATTTCTCCGCCATTACAGACTCTCACGCATTACTTCGCCGTTTTAGTCTACACACAATTCTCCGCCATTACAGACTCTCACGCATTACTTCGCCGTTTAGTTTCACACACATTTCTCCGCCATTATAGACTCTCATGCATTACTTCGTCGTTTAGGTCACACTTGTAACTCCGCCATTAGAGTCTCACGCATCACTTCGCCGTTGGTTTCACACAATAACTCCGCCATTAGAGACTCTCTCGCATCACTTCGCCGTTGGTTTCACACAATAACTCCGCCATTTAGAGTCTCTCACATATGACTCCGCCATTAGAGTTTTCTCACGTATGGCTTCTCCGGTTAGTGTCACACACATGACTCCGCATTAGTCTCACGCATGGTTTCTCCGTTCAGTGTTACATACATAACTCCGCCATTAGAGTCTCTCACGCATCACTTTGCCGTGTTAGTTTACACATATGACTCTGCCATTAGTCTCACGCATGGCTTCTCCGTTTGGTGTCACACATATGGCTTCGCCAGTAGAATCTCTCACGCACGGCCCTGCCATTAGAGTCTCTCACGCATGGCTTCTCCGCATTTTACACATATGGCTCCGCCATTAGTCTCTCACGCATGGCTCCGCCATAAAATCTCACGCATGGCTTCTCCGTATTAATTTCACACACATGACCCCGCCATTAGAGCCTCTCACGCATGGCTTCCCCGTATTATTTTTTACACGAATGGCTCCGCCATTAGCGTCTCTCACGCATGGCTTCTCCGCATCAATGGTCATACATATGGCTCCGCCATTAGAGTCTCACGCATGGCTTCTCCGCATATATCTCATACACATGACCCCGCCATTAGAGTCTCTCACGCATGGCTCCGCCATTAGAGTCTCTCACGCATGGCTTCTCCGTATTAATTTCACACACACGACCCCGCCATTAGAGTCTCTCACGCATGGCTTCTCCATATTATTTTACACACACGACCCCGCCATTAGAGTCTCTCACGCATGGCTCCGCCATTAGAGTCTCTCACGCATGGCTTCTCCGTATTTAATTTCACACACACAACCCCGCCATTAGAGTCTCTCACGCATGGCTCCGCCATTAGAGTCTCTCACGCATGGCTTCTCTGTCAACTTTCACACATATGGCTCTGCCATCAGAGTCTCACGTATCGCTTCCCCATTCAAATTCCACACACATAACTCCGCCAGTCGAGGCCGGCTGCGTGGTCCCACAACCAGCAGGTTCCATGTCTTTTCTGCCTTCAGACCCGCTCGCATGGCTCGGTCATCTGTGGCTTGCAATACATTATCTTGTGGTGACTCGCACGCATGGCTTGCGCCATTAGAGTCTCTCTCACGTTATCATTTTCTCTGACTTTTAATTTCTAGGTTGTCAGATTCCTCCTGGGGCACAACATCACGCCCCCTTTTGTCATGTCTTCTCTTCTGGGGTTACTTCTTTTTGCCACCTTAAACTCAAATGTCATACAACGCCATCACACTCCATCTCACTGGCATTTTACACCACATGCAAATCTTACACCCTAATAACATCAGTTGCGTGGCCTCTCACCAGATCAAAACCATACTCAGAGGTATTCGGAAGCGGAACCCGCACGTCCTGCCCAGAGGCGACCCGTTAACAATCATATTTTCGAGGCATTATCTGAATTACTAGACGCCAAGCCTTCTGAAGCAGATACCAACTCCATCCTCAAAACAGAAATTCACTTGGCCTTTTACGGTTCCTGAGGCCCGGGGAATTCACTACAACCTACACGACCCAAGCCACACCTTGTCTTCTTGTCTCCCACTTGGCAAAACACATGGATCATTACGTCCTGACCTTACCTCACTCCAAGAGTAGTCAGCACTTACCCGTCAACATTTCATATCACCCCACGCACAACAGATGGTGTCCAGTCAGGGTTCTGGATGCTTACAGACAACGTCACAAGTTCTACCCTCTCAACCGCTACTTCACTACATGGTTCGGTACTCACCACCACCACCTTCATGACCCTTGTCAGGTCATCCCTCACACAACTGGGCCTCACGCAGCCAACTACTCAGGGCACTCCTTTCGCTTTGGAGCCGCATCCACGGCCTCCAGTGCCAACGCCCCTACTCATGTCATCGGGAATTGGGGCGCTGGAAGTCATCCGCTTACTCGCGATACATTCCCAATCCAACACAAGAGTTAAGAGATACTTTCCAAAACATGTCGGGTTGAGCTATTCATGTATATTTGACTACAATAACTGGTTATTTCATTTTTGCCCTCTTCTTTCTCAGGCCTACCTCATCCTCGGTTTCGGCACACCACAACCGACTACGCTTATTCCCTGATTTCCTAGGGTTCTTCACTGTACTACCGTAAGCGCCTCACACAAGTGTGAAGGCAGTTTGCCTGGATTTGTGGGAGGGGCTGAGGTCCGCCTCCAGCCTATTTAGGGCACCCCCTTTACCTGGCTCCTGCACCGTCCGAGGTCTGAGCTTTGACCCTTCCACCACTCCACTCATTTACAACTCATTTCTTCCATATCTCTATCCTTGGGTGGGCCCTCTTCTTTCTCAGGCCTACCTCATCCTCGGTTTCGGCACACCACAACCGACTACGCTTATTCCCTGATTTCCTAGGGTTCTTCACTGTACTACCGTAAGCGCCTCACACAAATATATATATATATATATATGAGATGGACAGATAGATAATATATAGATGGATAGATAGATAGATAGATAGATAGATAGATAGATAGATAGATAGATATTAGATACATAGATATTAGATAGATAGATAGGATAAAGGCCTCATTGTGCTGGGCTGAAACGTTGCGACTGGGGAAATAAACGGGTCTAACACCCTTCACAGATACTGGAGTGCTACCTCATCATTTGTTTTTAGATAGATAGATAGATAGATAGTAGGTTTCAGCACATTACTCTACTCACATCTGTTTTTTTAGTATAAGCACTTAAGCAGGATAGGTTAAAATTCTCTAAAAACTGGAAAAAAATGATTAAACCTATAAAAAATAATGATTAATATGGGTGATTTTTAGAGATATAAAATTTAAATGAATGACTGATAGAAATCAATCTAGCTATCTTGAGAAAGATGCCAGTTACTGGAGAAGGGAGCCTAAGGTCAGAAATATTTTATTTCGTCTTTTTTTCACAGCAGAGTTATTGAAGATGACATCAGGATCACAGAGATATATCTGGAAAAGGAAGAAATAAAAACTGGCCTTTATATTAATAACTATGCATAAAGACACCAGTAAAATATCCATAAGAACAATGTAGAACAAGGTTTATGCAGGTTTATAAACCACTAGATAAGCAATAAACTTATTTTAAGGGAAATGCAGTTTTTGAATTAAGACTATATTACATTTTTATCAAAGAATTCAAGAAGGAACATTTCCAATTCAGTTGCCTGTATGTGATGTATTTAGAAAATTAAGGAAAACCATGCCACAGACTCTGATGATAATAGATGAGTGTTTACGAGGATTTCCCATGACGGCAATGTCTGATTGACATGTTAGAAGGTCACTTTTGTGAGTGCACAGCAGCTGGGACCCCTTCGAATGTCCTGAATGAATGAGTTCTTCTGTGCACTTGTTGGTTTTCTTAGCTCACACTGACAGGAGAAAGATGGTAGTGGATAATACACTTGCTGTACAGGGGGTCCAGGTTAGGTTAATTCAGGTCATTGGTGCAGTTCTAAAACACCCAGGATGGTAACCTTCTAATTCACGTATCAAGCCCTTTATAATAGCAAGATAAATCATTAATGTTCACACACACAGGGAAAATATATATATATATATATATATATATATATAGAGCAACAGAGGTTCAGGGCAGCACACCTGGTTACGGGTACTGGGTGCCAGCGATGTCAACACTCACCACAGTGTTGAGTCAATGTAAAGAAATAAATCCACCGCAGCACATCTAATGGTGAAAAAAAGTGGGATCCTTTATTCACCCAAGCAGCGACGTTTTCGGTCCGCTTACTGGGACCATTTTCAAGCTTGAAAATGGTCCCAGTAAGCGGACCGAAACGTCGCTGCTTGGGTGAATAAAGGATCCCACATTTTTTCACCACTGGATGTGCTGCGGTGGATTTATTTCTTTATATATATTTGTGTGAGGCGCTTACGGTAGTACAGTGAAGAACCCTAGGAAATCAGGGAATAAGCGTAGTCGGTTGTGGTGTGCCGAAACCGAGGATGAGGTAGGCCTGAGAAAGAAGAGGGCCCACCCAAGGATAGAGATATGGAAGAAATGAGTTGTAAATGAGTGGAGTGGTGGGAGGGTCAAAGCTCAGACCTCGGACGGTGCAGGAGCCAGGTAGAGGGGGTGCCCTTAATAGGCTGCCTTCACACACTGCCTTCACACTTGTGTGAGGCGCTTACGGTAGTACAGTGAAGAACCCTAGGAAATCAGGGAATAAGCGTAGTCGGTTGTGGTGTGCCGAAACCGAGGATGAGGTAGGCCTGAGAAAGAAGAGGGCAAAAATGAAATAACCAGTTATTGTAGTCAAATATGCATGAATAGCTCAACCCGACATGTTTTGGAAAGTATCTCTTAACTCTTGTGTTGGATTGGGAATGTATCGCGAGTAAGCGGATGACTTCCAGCGCCCCAATTCCCGATGACATGAGTAGGGGCGTTGGCACTGGAGGCCGTGGACACGGCTCCAAAGCGAAAGGAGTGCCCTGAGTAGTTGGCTGCGTTGAGGCCCAGTTGTGTGAGGGATGACCTGACATGGGTCATGAAGGTGGTGGTGGTGAGCACCGAACCATGTAGTGAAGTAGCGGTTGAGAGGGTAGAAACTTGTGACATTGTCTGTAAGCATCCAGAACCCTGACTGGACACCATCTGTTGTGCGTGGGGTGATATGAAATGTTGACGGGTAAGTGCTGACTACTCTTGGAGTGAGGTAAGGTCAGGACGTAATGATCCATGTGTTTTGCCAAGTGGGAGACAAGAAGACAAGGTGTGGCTTGGGTCGTGTAGGTTGTAGTGAATTCCCCGGGCCTCAGGAACCGTAGAAGGCCAAATAAATTGCTGTTTTGAGGATGGAGTTGGTATCTGCTTCAGAAGGCTTGGCGTCTAGTAATTCGGATAATGCCTTGAAAATATGATTGTTAACGGGTAGCCTCTGGGCTGGACGTGCGGGTTCCGCTTTCTGAATACCTCTGAGTATGGTTTTGATTTGGTGAGAGGCCACGCAACTGATGTTATTGGGGTGTAAGATTAGCATGTGGTGTAAAATGCCAGTGAGATAGAGTATGATGGCGTTGTATGACATTTGAGTTTAGGGTGGCAAAAAGAAGCAAACCCCAGAAGAGAAGCCATGACAAAAGGGGGGCGTGATGTTATGTTCCAGGAGGAATCTGACAACCTAAAAATAAACGGCAGAGAAAACGATAACGTGAGAGAGACTCTAATGGCGCAAGCCACGCGTGCGAGTCACCATAAGATAATTGTATTGCAAGCCACTGATGACCGAGCCATGCGAGCAGGTCTGAAGGCAGAAAAGACATGGAACCTACTGGTTGCGGGACCACGCAGCCGGCCTCGACTGGCGGAGTTGTGTGTGTAGAATTTGAATGGGGAAGCGATACGTGAGAGACTCTAATGGCGGAGCCATATGTGTAAAAATGGCACGGAGAAGCCATGCGTGAGAGACTTTAAGGCGGAGCCATGCGTGAGACTCTAAAGGCGGAGCCATATGTGTAAAATTCACCCGGAGAAGCCATGCGTGAGAGACTCTAATGGCGGAGCCATGCGTGAGAGACTCTAATGGCGGGGTCATGTGTGTGAAATTTATACGGAGAAGCCATGCGTGAGAGACTCTAATGGCGGAGCCATGCGTGAGAGACTCTAATAGCGGGGTCATGTGTGTGAAATTAATACGGAGAAGCCATGCGTGAGAGACTCTAATGGCAGAGCCATGCGTGAGAGACTCTAATGGCGGGGTCATGTGTGTGAAATTAATACAGAGAAGCCATGCGTGAGAGACTCTAATGGCGGAGCCATGCGTGAGAGACTCTAATGGCGGGGTCATGTGTGTGAAATTAACACGGAGAAGCCATGCGTGAGAGATTCTGATGGCAGAGCCATGCGTGAGAGACTGTAATGGCGGGGCCATATGTGTAACCCTAGAACGGAGAAGCCATGCGTGAGAGGCTCTAATGGCAGGGCCGTGCGTGAGAGATTCTACTGGCGAAGGTCATGTGTGTGACACTAACGGAGAAGCCATGCGTGAGACTAATGGCAGAGTCGTATGTGTAAAACTGACCCGGCAAAGTAATGCGTGAGAGACTCTAATGGCGGAGTTGTATGTGTGACACTGAAACGGAGAAGCCATGTGTGAGAGATTCTACTGGCAAAGTCATATGCGTGACACTAACGGAGAAGCCATGCGTAAGACTAATGGCGGAGTCCTGTGTGTAACACTAAACGGGGAAGCCATGCGTGAGCGACTCTAATGGCGGAGTTATTGTGTGAAACTAAAACGGCAAAGTGATGCGTGAGAGTCTCTAATGGCGGAGTTATGTGTGTGAAAGTAAAACGGCGAAGTAACGCGTGAGAGTCTGTAATGACGGAGTAATGTGTGTAAACTAAAACGGCGAAGTAATGCGTAAGGGACTCTAATGGCGGAGTTATGTGAAACACTAAAACGGAGAAGCCATGTGTGAGAGACTCTAATGGCGGAGTTGTATGTGAAACACTAAAAAGGAGAAAGCCATGCGTGAGAGACTAATGGCGGAGCCATGCGTGAGAGACTCAAATGGCGGAGTCATACAACTGAAACGGAGCAACCATGCGTGCGAGACTAATAGTGGGGTCGTGGGTGCGTACTAACCGGAGAAGACACGCGTGGGAGACCAATGGCGGAGTTCGTGTGTAAAACTAAAACGTAGAAGCCCTGCGTGGGAGATTAATGGCAGATGAAATTATTATTGTATAATTTTTTTTTTTTTATATATATTATTATTTTTTTCCCACTTATGCGCCCCCAATGACTCGCATAACCATGACCATCTCCGACAATGAACTTGAGACACTACCCCGCCTACAACCATATGGTACCCCTAATGGACAACACGAAGAACGGTCACCGAAACCGCAACCGAAACATTAATCAACCGCGAACCGTGAAATTGAACTGATGGAGAAAACAAGAGCCAGAGGCATTGCAGCTCGCTAAGAGAAGACCCTTGTCGTGACCAACGAATAACCAACTTGTGAACATGGTAGGAACACACTCTCATGGCCTAGAAATGAAAAGAAATGCAGCTTTAGTGGAAGCAGGGTAAAACGCATGATGTAAGAACAAGTGGGCGAAATGCCGCACTGGATGTGAGTGGTGCCTCACTCCTATAGGCCTAGAAAAGAAAAGAAAAGCAAATCGTAAGAGCAGGTGTGCGTACCTGGTGGTAAGAAAATTCTCAGAACACGTGTAGAGAAAAATATGTCTATGCTAGACCCCCTAAAGGGGTTAAAAGAAAGTGGTAAGACGAGTGTGGACTGTGGTGCGAACGGACACATGACCTTGATGGGATCATGAAACATGAGTGTGAAAACAAGTACCTGCTTGCGCGTGTGACTGGTTGGATCGAGACGTGAGAAATGAGGCTTGGCATGTGGGCTGAAATGACCGTCATGAACGTGTGACCGCCTGGTCTACGTAGGCGCCATACCAATTTTTTTTTTTTTTTTTTTTTATTATTATTATTTTTTTTATTATTATTAATTTTTTTTATCCCTTTTCCTTGGTGGAACGTGCGGCCATGGGACTATCTGGCTTTTTTTTTTTTTTTTTGCGGGGTGGAACGCGTGGCCATGGACTATATGGCGGGGGTTTATCCCTTTTTTTTTTTGGACCATGGAGCACGAGGGTGATGTGGCGGGTTTCAGACTAGGTTACCGCAGCGCAAATGTGTTTAAGCTTGACCGCCTAAAAAGGGGGTTAGACAGAAAGTAGTATGCCGAGAGTGGACTGTGGTACGAACGTTAGCATGACCTGAGAGGATCATGACGTGAGCAGCAGTGGTGCCACGGCTGTGCGGATGGCGTGCGAAATGAGGCCCGTGACGTGGGGGATTTGTTGCGGAACGTGTGATCAGCAGACCGTATGGCGGTGTTTTTTTTTTTTTTTTTTTTTTTTTACTGTATGGCGGGCTTCTTTCCTATGACACTAATGGAACTTTGATTTCTTTATTTATTTATTTTTCCCATGGGGCACGCGGGTGATGTGGCGGGTTTGTGATGATGGGAACTGTGGCCTGGTGTGGTGGGGGTGTAAGTGTTGAGGGGAACCGTTTGAGCCCCTTCTGGATTGTGCCGCCTGTGTGAGGGGGGCCAGTGGATGGAGCCTGGGGCAGGGTATTGTGGTCAGACCGGGGCCGAGCAGAACTGTGGCGGAACCCCCCACACCAGCCGCCCTACCGGGCGGCTGTCGGGCTGCTGCGCACGCGCCGACGCTGCCGCGCATGCGCAGAACCACCGGCCATGCGTGCGCAGACCAGGTACTGGGACGCGGGCGGCCCCCATCAACAGCGCGGCAGGAGAAGCGGCGGGGCGGGCCGGTGCAGCGGTGGGAGAACGAGGAAGTCTGCAGTAGCAGCGCTGACTGTGGAGGGGGAGTGTGTGTGGTGCGGCCGGTACGAGCCAACCATGTGGCGGGTGTGTGAGTGCGGGCATGCCGCTGACCTGAACCGGGGGTTGAGGGGGGGGGTGGGCACGTGTGTAAGAGGTTGCTGTGGAGATGGAGGGAAACTGAAAAGGTGGCAGCCACGGGAATGATAACCCATGCTGGCTGGTGACTTGGAGTAGGGATGCAGCGCAGTCGTGTTTTTGCATGACCCCAAACATGACAGACATGAAAAATGGCCAGTGACTTGTGAGCGACAAATAGCGTGACATGAGTGAAACGAAATGGTGAATTGACTTGAGCTAGTACAGGGGGCAACCGTGAGGCCCCGTGCTGTACTGCGTGGATGACTGTTGGACATGCCGATCTGGTGAAACGAGGGGGGGGCATGATGTTAATGAGCAGAAATGGGGAATGAGCCCAGGAAACAACCTGCCTGCTTGCTGCAGGGGTGTTGACCGGAGTAGTGGTATGGTGTGACCAAATCTTTTCCATAAACAAAAGCATGGCAGACATGAAATGATAGTGACTTGTAACGAGAATTTGTGACATGAGTGCAAAGTTTGGTGAAATGAAATGAGCCGGTACAGGGGGCAACCGTGAGGCCCCAGCTGTACCGTATGGATGACTCATAGTTTACCGGGCAAACGCGACCCACAGTGAACCGAATGACGCAAAACTTCCAAGACTCAGCAACTCGCAGGTAACTCTCCAGTAACTCCACAAGCGACTTCCACTCCTCAAGCTCAGACCTCGGACGGTGCAGGAGCCAGGTAGAGGGGGTGCCCTTAATAGGCTGGAGGCGGACCTCAGCCCCTCCCACAAATCCAGGCAAACTGCCTTCACACACATATATATATATATATATATATATATATATATTAGTATATTGAATTTTGTGTTCCAGCCTAAAACAACTAAGGTAGAATAGGGCTCCACAAATTTTATGGGTGCTATTTAGAGATGAACAAATTGATTCATAATAATTAAAAAAATAAATCTGATGTGTTAGAATCAGAATTTGAGATTTGAACTTTTTTTTGATGAGCGAGAAAGAAAGAGAGATGGGCTTTTTCAGGCATCTAAAGTACTTTTGATTCAGGTTGAAGCAATATCTACCTGAATCAAATCTCATTATCTGATGTTTGACTTGAACAAATGGAACTCAAAACAAATTTTGATAAATTTACCAAACCCTAGAGCTATATTTTTACAGCTCTAATGTTTGGTCTCCTTTGTCATTTCTGGATACCATACTTTCTACAATCACATTTCCTTTTCTGTTCAGATGCATAGTTTTTAGCTTAGTATATATCTTTTGGCATGGTAAGATAATGCCATTATTCCATGACCACAAGGCACCCATGTTTTAATAATTAGATTAAATGAATCGTCCACTGGTTCTCATGTGTTTAGCCTGAACCTTATGGATGCAGAGGTATTGATTGTACTTTGGTCCTTTAATGGGTACAACAATTTGTATATACCCTATAACTATACCTGTGCTAGTATTCATAAAAGTTGATTTTCCCTGTAAACTTTATATATAAAGCTAAAATATAGTAGTCTTATAAATGACAAAATGCTAAATTACTTTTTATACAGAGGCTTAAAACAACTTTGTACATATGACCCGTATGGAGTGTATACAATTACACATAGATATGATTCAGTCAATGCTCATGTCAGCATGGATTTTGTGGCTCTCATCCATACAGTAGAAGAGTAATGGTTAAATGGACAAATTGGCGACTCTCATGCAACCAACCAGAACCTTTCTCTGTTCTGATGAGGGCCAAGAACCCCAAAACAACTTCATTTTGGAGTCTCTGATTTGGCTAGCATGAGAACTTGTATATGGTCTGCATACTTTAGTTATATATATGGCAGTACAGGTCTTATAAAGTCTATTAAAATCATCTAAGTATCCCCCCTGTCCACCTTATAAATAGGGAAATATAAAGTTTTATAACCTGCTTGTCCGGTCACCAATCTGCCCAAGGGGCGGCGTTTCATCTGAAAATGCGCCCAGCCAGCCGCTCCCAACTGCCGTTCTGAAGCCCCGCCCAGCTCATCAATATTCACTTCGCTGGGTGGCGGCTACAACTCTCTCCACGGTCACGATCCTGCGCATGGGCACCTATCATTAACCCCTTTTGAGATGTGAGTGAGCAGCGCTCTGAAGCGCTGCTATGAACAGTGCCTGGCGCATGCGCATGAGGCAGAGGCTGCTGCGGCCTCGGGGACGCAGGCAGGGTGTGTACGCAGGCGCGATCTAACCACGGCGGGGCACAGGCGCAGAAGATTAGACATGAACGATGCCAGGAGGATTCGATTGCCCATGCGCAGGATCGTGACCGTGGAGAGTTGTAGCCGCCGCCCAGCGAAGTGAATATTGATGAGCTGGGCGGGGCTTCAGAACGGCAGTTGGGAGCGGCTGGCTGGGTGCATTTTCAGATGAAACGCCGCCCCTTGGGCAGATTGGTGACCGGACAAGCAGGTTATAAAACTTTATATTTCCCTATTTATAAGGTGGACAGGGGGGATACTTAGATGATTTTAATAGACTTTAGAAGACCTGTACTGACATATATATAACTAAATATGCTAATTGGGCCTGTCAGTGTCCCTTTAAGATGTCTGTTGAGAAAAGGGTTAAAGGGGTTTTATGAGATATTTTTACTGATGATCTATCCACTGCATAGGTCATCAGTATCTAATTGATGGGGTTCCGACACCCAGAACCCCCACGCTCGCACTAGTCCTGCAGTAGTTTTGCACCTTTCCCTAGGCCATGTGATGTCACATTCATTGGTCACATGGCCTAGGCACAGCCCAGCCCTATTGAAGCGAATGGGACTAAGCTATGATATCAAGCACAGCCGCCATCAAATGGTGCTTAGTTAGCAGGGAGAAGGCCACGGCGCTACTGAGAGCAACAGTGCCTTCTCAAACAGCTGATTGGTGGGGATCCAGTGTGTCAGACCCCAAGCAATCAAATACTGATGACCTATCCAAAGGATAGGCCATCAGTAAAAATATATTGGAAAGCCTTTTTAATACTGTCTAAATGTATGTTAGCACATATTGAGAATGTAGATCATGTTAAATAGATTTTTACACTTTACTCCTATTCATCAATCCTATGCTGAACACTGCAAACACCAATGGATCATAGATACTAAAGAAACATCCCCAGAAAGGAGTAAGATATTTACAATGAGGTCAAGTAAATGTAAAGGTTTCATTTTCCTGATTAGTCTCCGCCATATCTGACTGGTCCAGTTAAGTAATCAACAACATTTCGTTATTTTTCATATCTACATCCAGCAACTCAATCCCTTATCCATCTTATTTCCAGCTCCTGACACTTGGTGAACCGAGCAGTGCTAGAGCCATATGTGTACATCAGATTATAAAAGTTTTAGCAAGAGGCTAATGAAATGCAAAGCTTTCCATAAGACCGGTGCAAGACTTCCTATCAAATCATCTGAAATATTTATTTGCCCTGCTGAATAATTGATAGGGGCATCAGCTCTCTCGGTCAATTGATTTATTAAGGGACTGTTTGGAATTAAACAGCTTAACGATATAATATTTAGCAGCGACCTCACTTGTTAGCATATTCATTTACCTACGGGAGCTCCCATTATATATTGTTAATACATGACGTTCACAGTCACGGCCTAGATCTCCACAAATTGTATTAACACCAGGCTGTTTAGCCACAGAATAACAGCTTTGATTGAATACTTGGGTTCAGCGTAATTAGATTTTTTTTTTCCCTAGGAAAAGGGGGCCTGTTTTAATGTTGTCTGCGTTAAACTAGATATGTCATCAGCATTAGTATAATTGGTGTGCAGGATGTGAGGAGAGCTGGCTGCGCCTGCAGTTTTCTGTTTATAGACGACTGGCGTGTTTTTAGCCCAAGATACCCTGGGCTTTTCAATCTGATGGCTGTTATTAATAAAATACCCTGCAAACGATGTTTAGCTGTAATGCCGCACTATATGCTGTTAATACAATGTACTGGATCCTGAACACCTCAGCACGAAAACTATGAGCGTTCCAATCAAGATCAGTACATATAAAAAATATATACGTGGTATGCAAAACTGTATGGATGTCAGTATTATGGCCATTACAAGTTCAAAGCCTTCAATTAAAAGTTTAGCAAATTTGAATTGCAGAGAGAAACTTTTTCAGGAAATCAGAGCAATTTCGATACAGGTCAAATTTATTGGGATCCAAATCAAATTGGATTCGGCCAAATTGGACCCAAATCGAATTTTAAGAAATCTACTCATCACTGAATAACTTCTAAGATCCAAGGGCAGATTGGATTTTTAGATTATGAAATTACTGATTATCATTTTACTGCTACTACTAATCTAAACAAAATAATAATAATGATAATAATAATAATAATAGTAATAAGGATAGTATCATTTCTATTAATTTAATAATAATAAAAATACAAATCCAGTATATTCCATTGCCACTACAACTTGAAATTTCCCTCAAAATTTGAAATCTAGAAACAACTTGTGCCACATTGTTGTCTAACATTTAGAAAGCATATACTTATGCCCCTTTTCACACGAGTGAGTATTCTGCTCGGTTGCAATGCGTGATGCAAACGCATTTTTCGCCCGCACTGAATCCGGACCTATTCATTTCAATGGGTCTGGGACTTGTGCGTTGCGTGAAAATCGCAGCATGTTCTATATTCTGCATTTTTCAATCAACGCTTGCCCCCTAGAAGTGAATCGGGCTGCGTGAAAATCGCATCAGCAAGCAAATGCGGATGCAATGCGTTTTTCACAGATGGTTGCTAAGAGATGTTGTTTGTATACCTTCAGTTTTTTATCAAGCGAGTGCAAAACGCATTAAATCGCATTGCACCCACGCAATAAAAACTGAACTGAACGTGATCGCATACAAAACGGATGAAATCGTGCATTTTTCACTGAACGCATCTGCAATGCATCTGGACCTAATCCACTTATGCTCATCTGCGAGGGACCTTAGGCAGGCAGCCTAAAAAATGCCCTAAATCTATCTTAGTGGTATACAATGTGCTGTATTACAAATCATGTGCACCTTTAAACCAAAATTTTGGTGCATTTTTTGGAAATAGTTGTTCAACTGAAATCAGACAAAATGTGAATCCTGTCATTTGAGTCAAAATTCCCTCCTGTGATGAACATTCTTAAGATAATGTCATAAATTTGAGGCTAGAGTCATGGAAGCGGCCAAAATTTACTTATTTCCATAGACGTGAATAAAGCGCAAGTGCTGCAATTCAGAGCCAGTGACCTCCTGACTGGGTGGGAGTGAGGTCTTGGTACCCCCAATCTGGATGTGCCATAGCCATTTTGGATGGGAATACTCTTCTACCTCTGGGATCACTAGTTTCACAATGAAACACTCCACTTGGACGCTAAACTCTTCCATCTGTGAGTGTCTGCTCTGCTGGAAAATGAAGCTCTTTATTGAGCTCATTCAGTTCATGCCTGAAATTAAAAATAGTTGTGCACATTGCATAAAGTAGACCAAGTGTGTGTCTATAAGCCGTTTAACTATGTTGGAGGATTCTGAGGCTGTCAGAGTTTAAAAGAAATTAAAAGACATTAAATAATTAAAAAAATGTGCTCATCATTATGCCCTCCCTCTGATCTAGCACAGCCGATCTGATCCTGCCCACGGCTGTAGTGATTGACACATGGCTATGACTGCCTTTACCTGGGAGTCTGACGTCATTCCACGTGTGTGTGGGGTGTCACTATAACTTGAGATATGTATCCTTTGTGAAATATTTGCTGACGAAGGCTGGACAGGCCGAAACGCATCCAATTACTGTAAATATTTATGGAATAAATATCAAGCATATGAATTGAAGAAGCCGTGGTCCGCTGGGATTCCTTTGCTATTTGGAGTTTATTTTTTTCCCGTGCGGATGATATGTCGAGTGCCGATCCTTCCTACTTGCTACACTGCTGCAGCCATGGCATCACCTTTTTAGCTATAGCAATGATGATCCCTGTACCTTATGTGACTGCTGCAGCCAATCACTGGCTTCAGAAGTATATGACATGAGACCACTGAGGCCAGTGATTGGTTATAGTGCTTACATGCAGGATATTTGTCACCACTGAACTCGAGAAAACAAAGCCAGGGAATACGATCAGAGTGGCAGTGCTGGAACAGAAAGGGTTTGCAATGTTGAGTGTAACCTATTTCTTAAAATTTTCTATGGTAAATATCCTAAAGTTGGGTGGAGGGGGTAGAGGTTGGTTTTGGTCTCATATGGGTTTATTACATAGCATGGCAACTAGAGATGAGCAAATCAAATCAGATGAAGTGAAATTCAATCCGAATTTCAGGAAAAATTCAATTCATAATGAATGCGAATTTCCTCGCGCTTCGTGGTAACGAATCACAATTTTTCCTAAAATAGCGGCTATACGTGTGAGGACATGGGGCAAGGAACTCTGGGAAGGTGGGATCACCCAGATTTACATGCATGCATGCAGCCAATCAGCAGCCAGCCAGCCCTGTGATGTCACAGCTCTATAAATGCGGCAGCCATTTTAGACTCTGCCATTTTCCAGCATTCTGAGTGCAGTGACAGACGTGAGAAGGCGCTAGGGACAGCAATAGGAAAAACCTCATTGCGAACAAAGAAACGGGAAAAAAATGATTTATAAGAGCAGGGAAGGGATAGGGAGGAATCATTTCACAGCATCATAGTGCAGAGAGAGACGTCAGAAGGCGCTAGGAACAGTGCTAGAAAAGCGATTTACAAGTGCACGGAAAGATTATTTGGGGAGCCATTATACAGCTCTGTCATTCCAGCAATTTGTTCTTGAGGTACAAGTGCAACGTTGAAAAGCCTTTAGTGACTTATATCTGTGGAAAAAGAAAAATATATATGCAGTTCACTTCTGCATTTATATGTGGTAAAAGCGGCTAGTGGCATATTTCACTACTAAAAGAAAAATATATACGCAGTTCACTGTTGCATTTATTTTTGGTAAAAGAGTTTAGTGGCCTACTTCAGTACAGAAAGAAAAATATATATGCACTTCACTGGTGCAGTTATTTGTGGCAAAAGCATTTAATGACTTATTTCAGTACATAAAGAGAAATATATTCTCAGTTTACTTCTGCAGTTACATATATTGAAAGCGTTTAGTGGCCTATTTCAGTACAGAAAGAAAAATATATATGCACTTCACTGGTGCAGTTATTTGTGGTAAAAGCATTTAGTGGCCTATTTTAGTACAGAAAGAAAAATATATACGCACTTCACTGGTGCAGTTATTTATGGTAAAAGTGTTTAGAGGCATATTTCAGAACAAAAATAAAAATATATTCTTAGTTCACTTCTGCAGTTATATGTGTTAAAAGCGTTTAGTGGCTTATTTCAGCGGCCGTTGCTACCTCCTCTTCCTTATCCAATGTCAAGAATGGCTGCGCATCGTTAAGGTCTGGGAATGGATGGGAAAATAATTCCTCTGACTCAAGTGGAGATGATATGGTGGTGGTGGTGGTGTATTTTGGGTGCACACAGCAGAGTGTGAGGAGGGTGCAGAGACAGAAGATGAGGAGGGTGCAGAATTAGAAGGATCAGTGAGCCACTCAACCAACTCTTGTTCACACTTTGAAGAAAAATCGCACGCGCCTTCTCCAACTTTCCACTTCCCCTACCACCCCTGTGAAAAGACCTGCCTCTTCCTCTGCCTGTCATTTTCAAAATTACCCTATGCCTAAGTCTCTAGAGAAGAGCAGTATTTGTGAAAGCAGGTATATCACAGACCTCAATCAATATTTGGTGGAATCAGGTATATCAATCCCCTTAATCAGTATTTTATGGAAGCAGGTATATGGTAGGTCTCAATCAATATTTGGTGGAAATAGTTATATTGAACCCCTTAATCAGTATTTTGTGGAAGCAGGTATATTGTAGGTCTCAATAAATATTTGGTAGAAACAAGTATACCGAACCCCTTAATCAGTATTTTGTGGAAGCAGGTATATCGCAGCCCTCAATCAGTATTTTGTAGAAGCAGGTATATCAAACCCCTTAATCAGTATTTTGTGGAAGCAGGTATATTGCAGCCCTCAATCAATATTTGGTGGAAACAGGTATATATCGAACCCCTTAATCAGTATTTTGTGGAAGCAGGTATATTGCAGGCCTCGATAAATAATTGGTGGAAGCTGGTATATCAAACCCCTTAATCGGTATTTTGTGGAAGCAGGTATATTGCAGGCCTAAATCAATATTTGGTGAAAACAGGTATATCAAACCCTTTAATCTGTATTTTGTGGAATCAGGTATATCGCAGGCCTCAATCAATATTTTGTAGAAACAGGTATATCGAACACCGTAATTAGTATTTTGTGGAAGCAGATATATCGCAGCCCTCAATCAATATTTTGTGGAAGCAGGTATATCAAACCACTTAATTAGTACTTTGTGGAAACAGGTATTTTGCAGACCTCAATCAATATTTGGTAGAAACAGGTATATCAAACCCCTTAATCAGTAATATTTGGAAGCAGGTATATCACAGCCCTCAAACAGTTTTTTTTGGAAGCAGGTATATCAAACCCCTTAATCAGTATTTTGTGGTAGTAGGTATATCGCATGTCTCAATCAATATTTTGTAGAAACAGGTATATCAAACCCTTAATCAGTATTTTGTGGAAGCAGGTATATCATATAGCCCTTAATCAGTATTTTGTGGAAGCAAGAATATCAAACCCCTTAATCAGTATTTTGTGGAAGCAGGTACAGTCAGGTCCATAAATATTGGGACACCAACACAATGAAACACAACACAATGACATTAAATTAACAAGATGTGCTTTAACTGCAATATGTCAGCTTTAATTTGAGTGTATTTACATCCAAATCAGGTGAACGGTGTAGGAATTGCAACAGTTTTCATATGTGTCGCCCACTTGTTAAAGGACCAAAAGTAATGGGACAATTGGATTCTCGCCTATTCCATGGCCAGGTATGTGTTATTCCCTCATTATCCCAATTACAATGCGCATATAAAAGGTCCAGAGTTCATTTCAAGTGTGCTATTTGCATTTGGAATCTGTTGCTGTCAACTCTCAAGATGAGATCCAAAGAGCTGTCACTATCAGTGAAGCAAGCCATCATTAGGCTGAAAAAAACAAAGCAAACCCTTTAGAGAGATAGCAAAAACATTAGGCGTGGCCAAAACAACTGTTTGGAACATCCTTAAAAAGAAGGAACACACCAGTGAGCTCAGCAACACCAAAAGACCCGGAAGACCATGGAAAACAATTGTGGTGGATGACCGAAGAATTATTTCCCTGGTGAAGAAAACACCCTTCACAACAGTTGGCCAGATCAAGAACACTCTCCAGGAGGTAGGTGTATGTGTGTCAAAGTCAACAATCAAAAGAAGACTTCACCAAAGGGAATACAGAGGGTTCACCACAAGATGTAAACCATTGGTGAGCCTCCAAAACAGGAAGGCCAGATTAGAGTTTGCCAAACGACATCTAAAAAAGCCTTCACAGTTCTGGAACATCCGATGGACAGATGAGACCAAGATCAACTCGTACCAGAGTGATGGGAAGAGAAGAATATGGAGAAGGAAAGAAACTGTTCATGATCCTAAGCATACCAACTCATTAGTGAAGCATGGTGGTGGTAATGTCATGGCGTGGGCATGTATGGTTGCCAATGGAACTGGTTCTCTTGTATTTATTGATGATGTGACTGCTGACAAAAGCAGCAGGATGAATTATGAAGTGTTTCAGGCAATATTATCTGCTCATATTCAGCCAAATGCTTCAGAACAATGTCCCATATTTATGAACCTGACTGTATAGCGCAGGCCTCAATCAATTTTTGGTAGAAACAGGTATATCGAACCCCTTAATCAGTATTTTGTTGAAGCAGGTATATCAAACCCCTTAATCAGTATTTTGTGGAAACAGGTACATCACAGGTCTCAATCAATAGTTGGTGGAAACAGGTATATTGAACCCCTTAATCAGTATTTTGCGGAAGCAGGTATATCAAACCTCTTAATCAATATTTTGTGTAAGCAGGTATATCGCACCCCTCAATCAATATTTGGTGGAAACAGGTATATCGAACCCCTTAATCTGTATTTTGTGGAAGCAGGTATATTCTAGCCCTCAATCATTATTTGGTTGAAGCAAGTATATAAAACCCCTTAATCAGTATTTTGTGGAAGCAGGTATATCACACCCCTGAATTATTATTTTTTCCACAACTGTTATATCATAGCACCCTTTTTATTTGGGGCAACAGGTATATCACAGCCTTCAATAATTATTTTGTGGAAGAAGGTATATCATACCCCTCAATCAGTTTTTTGGGGGCAACAGGTCTATTACACCCGTTGCAATTCGTTTTTCCAATAACGTTTGTCCCTCAATATAGCTTTTGTGTCATAGCAGAACCACACACAACTGCTGCATAATACAAATGCACAATGATATACTTTCTATCTTAGAAAGTATATTACAAGTATTTCACACCCCTCAGTATACAATATCTATCACACCTATCGATAGCACACCTATACCAGTCCTTAAAAGGAGTTTTGTGGCCCTATTAGCTAGTGTTAGATGTCCCTAACAGTCTGTCCCTGCTCCACTAAACAACCTCTCCCCACACTGGCAAAACACATAATGTAAAATGGCTGCCAGATCGGGTTTTGTTATATGGTTGGGGGTGTGTCCATGTGCTGAAACGTCTCAATTGGCTGTCCTGTCCCACCTGATGGATGTGTCATGGGTCAAAGTTTGGCGCAATGCAAAAGAATATGGTGCCAGCAGACATCGCCATATGTTTGCATGTTCGGCGAATAGCAAACGTGCAAAGTTTGCCGCAAAACGACCACCGGGCAAACTGCAAGGTCATCTCAAGTCAACACAAACTTACTGCTGACACCCTCTGTCCGGGGGACTCTACTTGTATACACGTTTAATAGAAAAGGTTCTGTAGACATCTATGTGAAATCAGCTGACAACGGTGTAAAAGGAGTGTGCTTCTTCTTGGCGCTAACATCGACCTGTAAGGTTGAGTTTATACTTGAGTTATTTGGTCAGTTTTGACCACGTGACTGCACAAATATGTGAAGTGTGCAGTGATTCTAAGAGCGACGCCTGTCATCTGCATGTTATAGTGTTCTACACCACTATAGAGGCTCTCAGCAGCCAGTAAATAGCAGTTTTTTAACGTAATTTGCCGCAAATATATTTGGATCAAAACATATTTCTGCAGAAATATTCGGTGAACCGGCGAATAGAATTTTTTTAAAAATTTGCTTATGTCTAATGGCAACTAAAAACCAAAGAATTAAGAACATTGTAAAATAATGTATCAGCATGCACAGGGCATAGTTATAGGGGGTGTAGAGGTATAGAGAAAAATGCTTAAATATTCCATCAGACTAAATGTAATTCCTTTCATCAAAACAGAAGTAGAAGACAGAAGACAATATGCTGATATTTTATTTGCTGTAAATGTTGGCTGCATTATTTGTAATACATTATACCCTACACCAGCTTGAATTAAAAAGAATTAGAAAAGCATTTGCATACCTATGACATCAAGAAAATACCAGCCTTCATAAGACAAGTGTTTAATGAAGTCATTACCCTTTATTTATTTTTATTATAAAGTTTAAAAAATTTTAATCAATAAAATTTTGTATGTAAATTAAGAAGTCAGAATTGAAATATGTAAATAAAAATGATTTTAATACCAGCAATATATTATCTTCCATAGCTGTGTACATTACATTTAAATATTTCACATTTATTAATTCTCATATTTTATCTGGGCTGAAAAAAGCTTGATAAATTTGCAAGTTACATCTATTATAATTAAATATAAATATATTATGGAATTGCATCATAAGCAATTTTCTATATAATGTTTCGAGCAATTTTCATAGTATAGAAAGGAAGTGGCACAACAAAATCTAACCTCTACGGCTCAATGCATAACAAATCTATGGTGCATGGTTGGTATATGGTTGGGAAATGCCATATGTAATAACTAGGGTTGGGCAAATCGAAGTATCCAAAGTGGACTTTGATTTTCCTCGAATTTCAGGAAAAATTTGTTTCGAAGCCGAATTTCTTCACGCTTCGTGGTAATGAATCAATTTATCCTGAAATGATGTTTTTTTAAAAAAAAAATCATACTTACCTCATCTATTTGAGCGCATAGAGGCCACTGCGGCCATCTTGATTGAAGATCCTTCACAAAATCTTGTGCGCAGTTATGTATGACTTCACTACGCCGGCCACCATGATGACATCATCTTGCACTGTGTGACATTTCACACAGGATCTTTAATCAAGATGGCTGCGGCGGCCTCTTCACACTCAAATGGATAAGGTGAGTATTATATATATTTTTCTATGGTTTAACCCCTGAAAGCCCACGATCAGCGATGAAAGCAGCATATGAAGGGTTCAATGACAGGGGGCGGTGCAATCGTCCAACATTCTTGATTTTAATCTGACAGCCTCACCAGACACAGGGAGGATTATTACATCCACTTATAGAAAAATTATGGCAGGTAACACTATACTCCATGGTAAGGCCTAGTTCACACGAACGTGTGTGATCCGTGACCGTATTGCGGGCTGCAATACACGGCCACAGTTCCGTGTGCATTCCGCATCACAGATGCGGACCCATTCACTTCAATGGGTCCGCAAATCCGGAATTGCGGAACGGCTGCACGGATCGGAGTGCTTCCGTGGGGTTGCGTCCCGTACTTCCATTCCGCAAAAAGATACAACAGGTCCTATCTTTTTGCGGAACGGGCAGATCGCGAACCCATTAAAGGGAAAGGGTCCGCGATCCGATGCGGCTGACCCACGGTCGGCGATCGTGCACGGCCGCAGCACGGGCACGGGTCACACACGTTCGTGTGAACTCAGCCTAAATCATGTCATCCTGCACATACAATTAAAAGTATACCTGTAGGTGAACTATTCAGAGCAAAGCAGACATGCACATGTGAACAAGACGATCAAAAATAATCCACTGCCATAGTTCAGAGACTAATGAGACGCAGTTATCCTGACTGGAGTGTGAACAGAGCCTTAAAACTGGTTAGTCAGAGAGACAGAACTGAATTTCTCAGAGATGTGGACACACCTAAAGGGCTCATGCACACGACAGTATTTTGCGTTCAGTATACTGGACGTTTTTTGAGCTCAGTATACGGAACATATACTGAACCATTCATTTCAATGGTTCAGCAAAAAATACTGAAGTGTCTCAGTGTGCATTCCGTTTCAGTATTTCAGTATTTCCGTGCCGTGAAAAGATAGAACATGTCCTATACTTGTCCGCAAATCACGGTGCTTGGCTCCATTCAAGTCAATGGGTCCGCAAAAAAAACGGAACACATACGGAAATGCATCCGTATGTTTTCCGTTTCCGTTCCGTTTTTTCCTGAACCATCTATTGAAAATGTTATGCCCAGCCCAATTTTTTCTATGTAATTACTGTATACTGTATATGGCATACGGAAAAACGGAACGGAAAAACGGAAAGGAAACGGAAACACAACGGAAACAAAAAACGGAACAACGGATCCGTAAAAAACGGACCGCAAAACACTGAAAAAGCAATACTGTCGTGTGCATGAGGCCAAAGGGAAATCACAGGATAGAAACAGAGTGGTGTTTTCAACCCCATATAGTCTACAATATAACAAAATTTGCCAAATTATGAAAAATCACCTGTCAGGACTTCAAATGGACCCAGGTTTTGCTGAAGTAGTCATTATGGGAATTCAGTGTGTAGCGAGACGAGCAAAGACATTGGGTAATACTTTACCCCCAGTCTATTTAGATATAACAGCACTGGCAAAAATAAAACGTGGTTACAACATAAAGGTACATACAAATGTGGCCACAATGTCTGCACCTGCTGCTCTGTTATTCACGTATCAAAAGACTTTACTTCTTGCACAGAGAACCAAACATACATGAATAAACAATACATCAACTGTAACACACATGGTGTAGTTTACCTGATTACCTGCAAAACTTACCGACTCCAATATGTAGGGTGTACATCTGGCCCCTTAAAAATTAGGATTAGACGGCATTTGTCGGATGCAATCAGAGATGACAATAAAAACACAAACACATTCCGCCATATCTCAGCAGTCTCCCATCATGTCTTACACCATCATGAAGGGGATGTGAGTCACATTATAGTACAGGGTATTGAAAAAGTAAGATTATATGAGAGGGGTGGAGATCTACAGAGAAAACTTTTTAATCGTGAGTAGAGTTGAGCGAACACCTGGATGTTCGGGTTCGAGAAGTTCGGCCGAACATCCCGGAAATGTTCGGGTTCGGGATCCGAACCCGATCCGAACTTCGTCCCGAACCCGAACCCCATTGAAGTCAATGGGGACCCGAACTTTTCGGCACTAAAAAGGCTGTAAAACAGCCCAGGAAAGAGCTAGAGGGCTGCAAAAGGCAGCAACATGTAGGTAAATCCCCTGCAAACAAATGTGGATAGGGAAATGAATTAAAATAAAAATTAAATAAATAAAAATTAACCAAAATCAATTGGAGAGAGGTTCCATAGCAGAGAATCTGGCTTCCCGTCACCCACCACTGGAACAGTCCATTCTCAGATATTTAGGCCCCGGCACCCAGGCAGAGGAGAGAGGTCCCGTAACAGAGAATCTGTCTTCATGTCAGCAGAGAATTAGTCTGCATGTCATAGCAGAGAATGAGGCTTCACGTCAGCCACCACTGCAACAGTCCATTGGCATATATTTAGGCCCAGCACACACACAGGCAGAGGAGAGAGGTCCCGTAACAGAGAATCTGGCTTCATGTCAGCAGAGAATCAGTCTGCATGTCATAGCAGAGAATCAGGCTTCACGTCAGCCACCACTGCAACAGTCCATTGTCATAAATTTAGGCCCAGCACCCAGGCAGAGGAGAGAGGTCCCGTAACAGAGAATCTGGCTTCATGTCAGCAGAGAATCAGTCTTCATATCATAGCAGAGAATCAGGCTTCACGTCACCCACCACTGTAAGAGTCAATTTTCATAAATTTAGGCCCAGAACCCAGGCAGAGGAGAAAGGTCCCGTAACAGACAATCTGGCTTCATGTCAGCAGAGAATCAGTCTTCATATCATAGCAGAGAATCAGGCTTCACGTCACCCACCACTGTAAGAGTCAATTTTCATAAATTTAGGCCCAGAACCCAGGCAGAGGAGAAAGGTCCCGTAACAGACAATCTGGCTTCATGTCAGCAGAGAATCAGTCTTCATATCATAGCAGAGAATCAGGCTTCACGTCACCCACCACTGTAAGAGTCAATTTTCATAAATTTAGGCCCAGAACCCAGGCAGAGGAGAAAGGTCCCGTAACAGACAATCTGGCTTCATGTCAGCAGAGAATCAGTCTTCATATCATAGCAGAGAATCAGGCTTCACGTCACCCACCACTGTAAGAGTCAATTTTCATAAATTTAGGCCCAGAACCCAGGCAGAGGAGAAAGGTCCCGTAACAGACAATCTGGCTTCATGTCAGCAGAGAATCAGTCTTCATATCATAGCAGAGAATCAGGCTTCACGTCACCCACCACTGTAAGAGTCAATTTTCATAAATTTAGGCCCAGAACCCAGGTAGAGGAGAAAGGTCCCGTAACAGACAATCTGGCTTCATGACAGCAGAGAATCAGTCTGCATGTCATAGCAGAGAATCAGGCTTCACGTCAGCCACCACTGCAACAGTCCATTGTCATAAATTTAGGCCCAGCACCCAGGCAGAGGAGAGAGGTCCCGTAACAGAGGATCTGGCTTCATGTCAGCAGAGAATCAGTCTGCATGTCATAGCAGAGAATGAGGCTTCACGTCAGCCACCACTGCAACAGTCCATTGGCATATATTTAGGCCCAGCACACACACAGGCAGAGGAGAGAGGTCCCGTAACAGACAATCTGGCTTCATGTCAGCAGAGAATTAGTCTGCATGTCATAGCAGAGAATGAGGCTTCACGTCACCCACCACTGCAACAGTCCATTGGCATATATTCAGGCCCAGCACCCAGGCAGAGGAGAGAGGTCCCGTAACAGAGGATCTGGCTTCATGTCAGCAGAGAATCAGTCTGCATGTCATAGCAGAGAATCAGGCTTCACGTCAGCCACCACTGCAACAGTCCATTGTCATAAATTTAGGCCCAGCACCCAGGCAGAGGAGAGAGGTCCCGTAACAGAGGATCTGGCTTCATGTCAGCAGAGAATCAGTCTGCATGTCATAGCAGAGAATCAGGCTTCACGTCAGCCACCACTGCAACAGTCCATTGTCATAAATTTAGGCCCAGCACCCAGGCAGAGGAGAGAGGTCCCGTAACAGACAATCTGGCTTCATGTCAGCAGAGAATTAGTCTGCATGTCATAGCAGAAAATCAGGCTTCATGTCAGCCACCACTGCAACAGTCCATTGGCATATATTTAGGCCTAGCACACAGGCAGAGGAGAGGTTCATTCAACTTTGGGTAGCATCGCAATATAATGGTAAAATGAAAATAAAAATAGGATTGAATGAGGAAGTGCCCTGGAGTCCAATAATATATGGTTATGGGGAGGTAGTTAATGTCTAATCTGGACAAGGGACGGACAGGTCCTGTGGGATCCATGCCTGGTTCATTTTTATGAACGTCAGCTTGTCCACATTGGCTGTAGACAGGCGGCTGCGTTTGTCTGTAATGACGCCCCCTGCCGTGCTGAATACACGTTCAGACAAAACGCTGGCTGCCGGGCAGGCCAGCACCTCCAAGGCATAAAAGGCTAGCTCTGGCCACGTGGACAATTTAGAGACCCAGAAGTTGAATGGGGCCGAACCATCAGTCAGTACGTGGAGGGGTGTGCACACGTACTGTTCCACCATGTTAGTGAAATGTTGCCTCCTGCTAACACGTTGCGTATCAGGTGGTGGTGCAGTTAGCTGTGGCGTGTTGACAAAAGTTTTCCACATCTCTGCCATGCTAACCCTGCCCTCAGAGGAGCTGGCCGTGACACAGCTGCCTTGGCGACCTCTTGCTCCTCCTCTGCTTTGGCCTTGGGCTTCCACTTGTTCCCCTGTGACATTTGGGAATGCTCTCAGTAGCGCGTCTACCAACGTGCGCTTGTACTCGCGCATCTTCCTATCACGCTCCAGTGCAGGAAGTAAGGTGGGCACATTGTCTTTGTAGCGTGGATCCAGCAGGGTGGCAACCCAGTAGTCCGCACAGGTTAAAATGTGGGCAACTCTGCTGTCGTTGCGCAGGCACTGCAGCATGTAGTCGCTCATGTGTGCCAGGCTGCCCAGGGGTAAGGACAAGCTGTCCTCTGTGGGAGGCGTATCGTCATCGTCCTGCCTTTCCCCCCAGCCACGCACCAGTGATGGACCCGAGCTGCGTTGGGTGCCACCCCGCTGTGACCATGCTTCATCCTCATCCTCCTCCACCTCCTCCTCATCCTCGTCCTCCTCGTCCTCCAGTAGTGGGCCCTGGCTGGCCACATTTGTACCTGGCCTCTGCTGTTGCAAAAAACCTCCCTCTGAGTCACTTCGAAGAGACTGGCCTGAAAGTGCTAAAAATGACCCCTCTTCCTCATCCTCCTCCTCCTCCTCCTGGGCCACCTCCTGTTCCATCATCGCCCTAAGTGTTTTCTCAAGGAGACATAGAAGTGGTATTGTAACGCTGATAACGGTGTCATCGCCACTGGCCATGTTGGTGGAGTACTCGAAACAGCGCAACAGGGCACACAGGTCTCGCATGGAGGCCCAGTCATTGGTGGTGAAGTGGTGCTGTTCTGTAGTGCGACTGACCCGTGCGTGCTGCAGCTGAAACTCCACTATGGCCTGCTGCTGCTCGCACAGTCTGTCCAGCATGTGCAAGGTGGAGTTCCACCTGGTGGGCACGTCGCATATGAGGCGGTGAGCGGGAAGGCCGAAGTTACGCTGTAGCGCAGACAGGCGAGCAGCGGCAGGATGTGAACGCCGGAAGCGCGAACAGACGGCCCGCACTTTATGCAGCAGCTCTGACATGTCGGGGTAGTTGTGAATGAACTTCTGCACCACCAAATTCAGCACATGCGCCAAGCAAGGGATGTGCGTCAAATTGGCTAGTCCCAGAGCTGCAACGAGATTTCGCCCATTATCACACACCACCAGGCCGGGCTTGAGGCTCACCGGCAGCAACCACTCGTCGGTCTGTTGTTCAATACCCCGCCACAACTCCTGTGCGGTGTGGGGCCTGTCCCCCAAACATATGAGTTTCAGAATGGCCTGCTGACGTTTACCCCGGGCTGTGCTGAAGTTGGTGGTGAAGGTGTGTGGCTGACTGGATGAGCAGGTGGAAGAAGAGGAGGAGGAAGCCGAGAAGGAGGAGGTGGCAACAGGAGGCAAAGAATGTTGCCCTGCGATCCTTGGCGGCGGCAGGACGTGCGCCAAACAGCTCTCCGCCTGGGGCCCAGCTGCCACTACATTTACCCAGTGTGCAGTTAGGGAGATATAGCGTCCCTGGCCGTGCTTACTGGTCCACGTATCTGTGGTTAGGTGGACCTTGCTACAGATGGCGTTGCGCAGTGCACACTTGATTTTATCGGATACTTGGTTGTGCAGGGAAGGCACGGCTCTCTTGGAGAAGTAGTGCCGGCTGGGAACAACATACTGTGGGACAGCAAGCGACATGAGCTGTTTGAAGCTGTCTGTGTCCACCAGCCTAAATGACAGCATTTCATAGGCCAGTAGTTTAGAAATGCTGGCATTCAGGGCCAGGGATCGAGGGTGGCTAGGTGGGAATTTACGCTTTCTATCAAATGTTTGTGAGATGGAGAGCTGAACGCTGGCGTGTGACATGGTTGAGACGCTTGGTGACGGAGGTGGTGGTGGTGGTGTTGGTGGTACATCCCCTGTTTGCTGGGCGGCAGGTGCCAACGTTCCTCCAGAGGCGGAGGAAGAGGCCGAGGCGGCAGCAGCAGAATAGGCCGAGGCGGCAGCAGCAGAAGAGGTAGCAGGGGGAGCCTGAGTGACTTCCTTGGTTTTAAGGTGTTTACTCCACTGCAGTTCATGCTTTGCATGCAGGTGCCTGGTCATGCAGGTTGTGCTCAGGTTCAGAACGTTAATGCCTCGCTTCAGGCTCTGATGGCACAGCGTGCAAACCACTCGGGTCTTGTCGTCAGCACATTGTTTGAAGAAGTGCCATGCCAGGGAACTCCTTGAAGCTGCCTTTGGGGTGCTCGGTCCCAGATGGCGGCGGGCAGTAGCAGGCGGAGTCTCTTGGCGGCGGGTGTTCTGCTTTTGCCCACTGCTCCCTCTTTTGCTACGCTGTTGGCTCGGTCTCACCACTGCCTCTTCCTCCGAACTGTGAAAGTCAGTGGCACGACCTTCATTCCATGTGGGGTCTAGGACCTCATCGTCCCCTGCATCGTCTTCCACCCAGTCTTGATCCCTGACCTCCTGTTCAGTCTGCACACTGCAGAAAGACGCAGCAGTTGGCACCTGTGTTTCGTCATCATCAGAGACATGCTGAGGTGGTATTCCCATGTCCTCATCATCAGGAAACATAAGTGGTTGTGCGTCAGTGCATTCTATGTCTTTCACCGCTGGGGAAGGGCTAGGTGGATGCCCTTGGGAAACCCTGCCAGCGGAGTCTTCAAACAGCATAAGAGACTGCTGCATAACTTGAGGCTGAGACAGTTTCCCTGGTATGCATGGGGGTGATGTGACAGACTGATGGGGTTGGTTTTCAGGCGCCATCTGTGCGCTTTCTGCAGAAGACTGGGTGGGAGATAATGTGAACGTGCTGGATCCACTGTCGGCCACCCAATTGACTAATGCCTGTACCTGCTCAGGCCTTACCATCCTTAGAACGGCATTGGGCCCCACCATATATCGCTGTAAATTCTGGCGGCTACTGGGACCTGAGGTAGTTGGTACACTAGGACGTGTGGATGTGGCAGAACGGCCACGTCCTCTCCCAGCACCAGAGGGTCCACTAACACCACCACGACCATGTCCACGTCCGCGTCCCTTACTAGATGTTTTTCTCATTGTTATGGTTCACCACAACAACAAATATATTATTTGGCCCAATGTATTGTATTCAAATTCAGCGGGATATAAATTTGAGGCCTAGTATTTAGGCGCTGGGTGACCGGTATGGATTTAGTGACAGAATTAGACTTGGAAATGCACAGAAGCGTGTGTGTGAAGTTATTCTGAATGACCCAATGTGCACCTTGAATATTATATACCCTTTTTGGGATAGATTTCAAATAGCTCTGATATAGCAGGAACCACTAAATTATGAAATTGCTAAATTGGGAATTGTACTTCAACCCAGAACAAAAAATGTGCTTTGACGGGCACTAAATAACTTTCCCAGCTACAACAGGACAGCGGTAACGAGAGATTTAGAGGGATTTAAATTTGAGGCCTAGTATTTAGGCGCTGGGTGACAGGTATGGGTTTAGTGACAGAATTAGACTTGGAAATACACAGTAGCGGGTGTGTGTGAAGTTATTCTGAATGACCCAATGTGCACCTTCAATATTATATACCCTTTTTGGGATAGATTTCAAATAGCTCTGATATAGCAGGAACCACTAAATTATGAAATTGCTAAATTGGGAATTGTACTTCAACCCAGAACAAAAAATGTGCTTTGACGGACACTAAATATCTTGCCCAGCAACAACAGTACAGCGGTGGGTAACGAGAGATTTAGAGGGATTTAAATTTGAGGCCTAGTATTTAGGCGCTGGGTCACCGGTATGGATTTAGTGACAGAATTAGACTTGGAAATGCACAGAAGCGTGTGTGTGAAGTTATTCTGAATGACCCTATGTGCACCTTCAATATTATATACCCTTTTAGGGATAGATTTCAAATAGCTCTGATATAGCAGAAACCACTAAATTATGAAATTGCTAAATTGGGAATTGTACTTCAACCCAGAACAAAAAATGTGCTTTGACGGACACTAAATATCTTGCCCAGCAACAACAGTACAGCGGTGGGTAACGAGAGATTTAGAGGGATTTAAATTTGAGGCCTAGTATTTAGGCGCTGGGTCACCGGTATGGATTTAGTGACAGAATTAGACTTGGAAATGCACAGAAGCGTGTGTGTGAAGTTATTCTGAATGACCCTATGTGCACCTTCAATATTATATACCCTTTTAGGGATAGATTTCAAATAGCTCTGATATAGCAGAAACCACTAAATTATGAAATTGCTAAATTGGGAATTGTACTTCAACCCAGAACAAAAAATGTGCTTTGACGGACACTAAATATCTTGCCCAGCAACAACAGTACAGCGGTGGGTAACGAGAGATTTAGAGGGATTTAAATTTGAGGCCTAGTATTTAGGCGCTGGGTCACCGGTATGGATTTAGTGACAGAATTAGACTTGGAAATGCACAGAAGCGTGTGTGTGAAGTTATTCTGAATGACCCTATGTGCACCTTCAATATTATATACCCTTTTAGGGATAGATTTCAAATAGCTCTGATATAGCAGAAACCACTAAATTATGAAATTGCTAAATTGGGAATTGTACTTCAACCCAGAACAAAAAATGTGCTTTGACGGACACTAAATATCTTGCCCAGCAACAACAGTACAGCGGTGGGTAACGAGAGATTTAGAGGGATTTAAATTTGAGGCCTAGTATTTAGGCGCTGGGTCACCGGTATGGATTTAGTGACAGAATTAGACTTGGAAATGCACAGAAGCGTGTGTGTGAAGTTATTCTGAATGACCCTATGTGCACCTTCAATATTATATACCCTTTTAGGGATAGATTTCAAATAGCTCTGATATAGCAGAAACCACTAAATTATGAAATTGCTAAATTGGGAATTGTACTTCAACCCAGAACAAAAAATGTGCTTTGACGGACACTAAATATCTTGCCCAGCAACAACAGTACAGCGGTGGGTAACGAGAGATTTAGAGGGATTTAAATTTGAGGCCTAGTATTTAGGCGCTGGGTCACCGGTATGGATTTAGTGACAGAATTAGACTTGGAAATGCACAGAAGCGTGTGTGTGAAGTTATTCTGAATGACCCTATGTGCACCTTCAATATTATATACCCTTTTAGGGATAGATTTCAAATAGCTCTGATATAGCAGAAACCACTAAATTATGAAATTGCTAAATTGGGAATTGTACTTCAACCCAGAACAAAAAATGTGCTTTGACGGACACTAAATATCTTGCCCAGCAACAACAGTACAGCGGTGGGTAACGAGAGATTTAGAGGGATTTAAATTTGAGGCCTAGTATTTAGGCGCTGGGTCACCGGTATGGATTTAGTGACAGAATTAGACTTGGAAATGCACAGAAGCGTGTGTGTGAAGTTATTCTGAATGACCCTATGTGCACCTTCAATATTATATACCCTTTTAGGGATAGATTTCAAATAGCTCTGATATAGCAGAAACCACTAAATTATGAAATTGCTAAATTGGGAATTGTACTTCAACCCAGAACAAAAAATGTGCTTTGACGGACACTAAATATCTTGCCCAGCAACAACAGTACAGCGGTAACGAGAGATTTAGAGGGATTTAAATTTGAGGCCTAGTATTTAGGCGCTGGGTGACAGGTATGGGTTTAGTGACAGAATTAGACTTGGAAATACACAGTAGCGGGTGTGTGTGAAGTTATTCTGAATGACCCAATGTGCACCTTCAATATTATATACCCTTTTAGGGATAGATTCCAAATAGCTCTGATATAGCAGGAACCACTAAATTATGAAATTGCTAAATTGGGAATTGTACTTCAACCCAGAACAAAAAATGTGCTTTGACGGACACTAAATATCTTGCCCAGCAACAACAGTACAGCGGTAACGAGAGATTTAGAGGGATTTAAATTTGAGGCCTAGTATTTAGGCGCTGGGTGACAGGTATGGGTTTAGTGACAGAATTAGACTTGGAAATACACAGTAGCGGGTGTGTGTGAAGTTATTCTGAATGACCCAATGTGCACCTTCAATATTATATACCCTTTTAGGGATAGATTCCAAATAGCTCTGATATAGCAGGAACCACTAAATTATGAAATTGCTAAATTGGGAATTGTACTTCAACCCAGAACAAAAAATGTGCTTTGACGGACACTAAATATCTTGCCCAGCAACAACAGTACAGCGGTAACGAGAGATTTAGAGGGATTTAAATTTGAGGCCTAGTATTTAGGCGCTGGGTGACAGGTATGGGTTTAGTGACAGAATTAGACTTGGAAATACACAGTAGCGGGTGTGTGTGAAGTTATTCTGAATGACCCAATGTGCACCTTCAATATTATATACCCTTTTTGGGATAGATTTCAAATAGCTCTGATATAGCAGGAACCACTAAATTATGAAATTGCTAAATTGGGAATTGTATTTCAACCCAGAACAAGAAATGTGCTTGAACGGACACTAAATAACTCGCCCAGCTACAGCACTAGGGACAGATTTAGCTGGATATAAATTTGAGGCCTAGTATTTAGGCGCTGGGTGACCGGTATGGATTTAGTGACAGAATTAGACTGGGATATGGCCAAAAAATAAACAGACTATTGCTGGTTAAATGCACTTGGTGTGACAGCTTCACCCTGATGTAGGCTTTAGCCAAAAAACAACCACACCATTGAGGGTTAAATGCACTTGGTGACAGGCGCAGCTTGCCCCTGATTTTGTATATGGCCAAAAAATGAACAGACTATTGCTGGTTAAATGCACTTGGTGTGACAGCTTCACCCTGATGTAGGCTTTAGCCAAAAAACAACCACACCATTGAGGGTTAAATGCACTTGGTGACAGGCGCAGCTTGCCCCTGATTTTGTATATGGCCAAAAAATGAACAGACTATTGCTGGTTAAATGCACTTGGTGTGACAGCTTCACCCTGATGTAGGCTTTAGCCAAAAAACAACCACACCATTGAGGGTTAAATGCACTTGGTGACAGGCGCAGCTTGCCCCTGATTTTGTATATGGCCAAAAAATGAACAGACTATTGCTGGTTAAATGCACTTGGTGTGACAGCTTCACCCTGATGTAGGCTTTAGCCAAAAAACAACCACACCATTGAGGGTTAAATGCACTTGGTCGCAGCTTGTGCTGGCGCACCACAAGACACAAAATGGCCGCCGATCACCCCAGAAAAATGAGACTGACAAACGGTCTGTGCAGCCTAAAAACAGTGAGCAATTGAGGATCAGCAGCTCAATGATCCACAGCTGCAGATCGATCAGTTAATCAAGTCCTTTGGAGGAGTTAATCTGCCTAATCTCGCCCTACTGTCGCAGCCGCAACCTCTCCCTACGCTAATCAGAGCAGAGTGACGGGCGGCGCTATGTGACTCCAGCTTAAATAGAGGCTGGGTCACATGGTGCTCTGGCCAATCACAGCCATGCCAATAGTAGGCATGGCTGTGATGGCCTCTTGGGGCAAGTAGTATGACGCTTGTTGATTGGCTGCTTTGCAGCCTTTCAAAAAGCGCCAAGAAAGCGTCACAAAAGCGCCAAGAAAGCGACGAACACCGAACCCGAACCCGGACTTTTACGAAAATGTCCGGGTTCGGGTCCGTGTCACGGACACCCCAAAATTCGGTACGAACCCGAACTATACAGTTCGAGTTCGCTCATCCCTAATCGTGAGGCTTTTTGGATATTCAAGCTTAAATCATGTGTCCCCCATAGATTGAATAGAAAACAAGACCTAATCCTACATTATTAATCTATGTTTTAAGATTGTCATGTATATTGTTGTGACAGTGCACAAAGTTTTACATTTTATGTAAGGAAATGCTTTGTTGTATTTTGTGTTAATTTGGCAATGTCGCTTTAGGGTCCTGTTCACACACAGTCTAGTTTTCTGTGGTGGCCAAGGAGTTAATTTGGAAGTGGCTAGTATTCCTCTATGCCAATCACACCCACTGGGTGTGTCCTCTCCTTCCTTTCCACCTGTACTGACTGGTGTAGTCATCTAGTGACTCTATGATTAAGGCCTCTTTCACACTAGCGTCATGTTTTTGGCCTGAATAACATGTGGGTGCGTTGCAAGAAAATGTGCGATTTTTCCGCGCGAGTGCAAAACATTTTAATGCGTTTTGCACGCGCGTTAGAAAAATCGGCATGTTTGGTACCCGTTTGGGATCGGTGTTGTGTAGATTGTATTATTTTCCCTTATAACATGGTTAGAGGGAAAAATAATAGCATTCTTAATACAGAATGCATAGTACAATAGGGCTGCAGGGGTTAAAAAATAATAATAATAATTTAACTCACCGTAATCCACTTGTTCGTGCAGCCTGGCTTCTCTTCTGCCTTCATCTGTGAGGTAAAGGACCTGTGGTGATGTCACTGCACACATCACATGGTCCATCACATGATCCATCACCATGGTCCATCACATGATCCATCACCATGGTGATGGATCATGTGATGGACCATGAGCTGAGCGCAGTGACGTCACCACAGGTCCTTTTCCTCACAGATGAAGGCAGAAGAGAAGCCGGGCTGCGCGAACAAGTGGATAAAGGTGAGTTAAATTTTTTTTACATTTTTTTTTTAACCCCTCTAGCCCTATTGTATTATGAAGTTTGTATTAAGAATGCTAATATTTTCTCTTATAACCATGTTATAAGGGAAAATAATAATGATCGGGTCCCCATCCCGATCGTCTCCTAGCAACCGGGCATGAAAATCGCACCGCATCCGCACTTGCTTGCGGATGCTTGCGATTTTCACGCAGCCCCATTCGCCCCATTCACTTCTATGGGGCCTGCGTTGCGTGAAAAACGCACAAAATAGAGCATGCTGTGATTTTCACGCAACGCACAAGTGATGCATGAAAATCACCGCTCATGTGCACAGCCCCATAGAAATGAATGGGTCCGGATTCAGTGCGGGTGCAATGCGTTCACCTCACGCATTGCACCTGCGCGGAAAACTCGCCTGTGTGAAAGGGGCCTAAGGGTGCTACAAGCATGTACCCAAAATGCGTCAGAGAGATGTGAGGCCTGTTTTGTATTTACCTTTTGTAACTGCTTTTAATGGAGAATTTTTTTTTAATGGATTTTGCCAATACCGGCGGCTGGAAATCGCTTACATTAATCGTCCAACATTGTTACAGAATATAGGCTGCTAAAAATGGTGCCTGTATTCTACTCTATAATATCTGTAGGGATTAAGTGGTAATTACTAGAGTTGAGTGAAGTGGAATTCGATCTGAATTTAGGATAAATTTGATTTGCCACAAAGCCAAATTTACTAGTGTTTCGTGGTAGTGAATCGATTTAACCTGAAATAGTGTAAAAACCAAAAAAATCATACTTACCTCCTCCATTTTATTGCAACAGGCTGATTGAAGTACTTGGCCAAAATCCCATGCGTGGTGACGTATGACGTCACCACGCTGGCCAGCGTGCCAACATCATCTCGGGCTGAATGAGAGTTCACGCCAGATCTTGAAGCAAGATGGTGGTGTCCGTACCGTCTCGAGAAAATGCAGGCGGTAAGTATGATTTAAAAAAAAAATTCTGTTAATTTGACACAGTTTTTACTCTCAGATGCCGTGATCATGTATGAATGCGGCATCTGAGGTGTTCAATAATGGGGAGTGGTGCTATGATGCCCTTGGCCATTTCTGGTATTAACATCTCACCGGTCTCCCAGCATCCGGCTTGTTTGTCGAGTGATCGGGACTTTCATGTCAGTGAGCATACAAGTGAGCATACAAATACTTGATCAAGCTGAGTTTTTCTCATTTCTCCCATGCAGCCTCCACTTCCTGCTCCATCTCATCCTAGCTGTGGGCATGTCAGTTGTGATGAAGCAGCTCTTCTCAGTATCCACCCCCTGCCCCTCCTGGCAATGCTGCCCCACGCCCACCACTCCTCTTTCTCTTGTTCCTCCCCACAAACTCAGCATAATGACTCTGCACAGTACACAAAAAACGTCATCATTCACAGCCTAGTACTACAGGGAGCGTGTTCAGTTTAATTTTATGTACAAATAGCATAGTAGCATATTATATAAGGCCGAAAAAATACATTTGTCCATCCAGTTCGGCCTGTTATCCTGCAAATTCATCCAGAGGAAGGCAAAAAAAAATATGTGAGGTAGAAGCCAATTTTCCCCACTTAAGGGGGAAAACAAAACCTTCCCAACTCCAATCAGGCAATCAGAATGACTCTCTGGATCAACAACCCCTCTCTAGTAGCTATATCCTGTAATATTATTACACTCCAGAAATACATCCAGTCCCCTCTTGAATTCCTTTATTGTACTCACCATCACCACCTCCTCAGGCAGAGAGTTCCATAGTCTCACTGCTCTTACCGTAAAGAATCCTCTTCTATGTTTGTGTACAAACCTTCTTTCCTCCAGACGCAGAGGATGTCCCCTCGTCACAGTCACCGTCCTGGGGATAAATAGATGATGGGATAGATCTCTGTACTGACCCCTGATATATTTATACATAGTAATTAGATCTCCCCTCAGTCGTCTTTTTTCTAAAGTGAATAATCCTAATGTTAATAATCTTTCAGGGTTCTGTAATCCACCGATTCCAGTTATTACTTTAGTTGCCCTCCTCTGTACCCTCTTCAGCTCTGCTATGTCTGCCTTGTTCACAGGAGCCCAGAACTGTACACAGTACTCCATGTGTGGTCTGACTAGTGACTTGGAAAGTGGTAGGACTATGTTCTTATCAAGGGCATCAATGCCCCTTTTGATGCAACCCATTGTCTTATTGACCTTGGCAGTAGCTGCCTGACACGGGTTTTTACAGCTTAGGGTACTTTCACACTTACGTTAGAGGGTTCTGGCAGGCAGTTCCGATGCTGAAACTGCCTGCCGAATCCGGAAATCCGTATGCAAACGGATAGGATTTGTTGTGGATCCGTCTGACAAATGCATTGAAATACCGGATCCGTCTCTCCGGTGTCATCCGGAAAAACGGTCCGGTATTTATTTTTTTCACATCCGGATCCGGCATTAATACATTTCAAGTTTTCCGGAATTTTGGCCAGAGAAAATACCACAGCCGCGGCCGGCCAGATCCCGTAAGAGGGACTGAACTGAGGACATCCTGATGCATACTGAACGGAATACTTTCCATTCAGAATGCATTAAGATAAAACTGAAGAGGTATTATGACTGAACTCAATACCGGAAAACTTTAACGCTAGTGTGAAAGTACCCTTAGTTTGCTGTTCACTAAAATTCCTAGGTCCTTTTCCATGTCAATGTTACCCAGCGTTTTACAATTTAGTATGTACACTGTGACTTACATTATTCCATTCCATGTGCATAACCTTCCATTTGTCAGTGTTAAACATCATCTGCCTTTTATCTGCCCAAGCCTCTAATCTATCCAGATCCATCTGCAGCAGTATACTGTCTTCTTTAGTGTCATCTGCAAAAATGTATATTTTACTGTGCAAGCCTTCTACAAGATCATTAATTAATTAATTATTATTATTATTATTATTATTATTTATTATTAAAGCACCATTCATTCCATAGTGCTGCACATATGATAAGGGGTGCACATACATAATACAGACAATTATTGGAGTCGATTGTGAAAAGAAATCTTGGAGTCGATTGTGGGAAGAGGCAATAAGAGGAGAGGAGAGAAGGAGGTCTTGTGAGGATCGGAGAGTGCGTGTGGGGGTGTATCGGGAAAGTAGATCAGAGATGTAGGGAGGGGACAGGTTATGGACGGCCTTGTATGTATTTGTTAGTACTTTGAAGTGAATTCGTTGGGCAATGGGGATCCAGTGAAGGGACTGGCAGAGGGGAGAGGCAGAGGAGTAATAGGGTGAGAGGTGGATTAGTCGGGCAGCAGAGTTGAGGATAGATTGGAGGGGTGCGAGAGTGCTAGATGGAAGACCACAGAGGAGAATGTTGCAGTAGTCTAGGCGGGAGATAATGAGGGCATGTACAAGCATTTTTCGCAGATTCAAAGTTAAGGAAAGCGCGAATGCAGGAGATGTTTTTGAGTTGGAGGCGGCAGGTGGTGGAAAGGGCTTGGATGTGTGGTCGGAAGGAAGGGGCAGAATCCAGGGTCACTCCAAGGCAGCGGGCCTTATAATAAATATAGTGAAGAGAATAGGGCCCAATATTGACCCCTGAGGTACTCCACTAGTGACAGTGACACAATCTGAGTGTGTACCGTTAATAACCACCCTCTATTTTCTATTACTGAGCCAGTTACTTACCCACATACAGACATTTTCTTCCAGTTCAAGCATTATCATTTTATATAGTTACCTTTTATGTGGTACAGTGTCAAATGCTTTGGAGAAGTCCAGATATATGACATCCATTGATTCGCCGCTGTCAAGTCTAGAACTTACCTCCTAATAGAAACTGATTAAATTAGTTTGACACGACCGATCCCTCATGAAGCCATGCTGATATGGCGTTATTTGCTTATTTTCATTGAGGTACACCAAGATAGAATCTCTTAGAAAACAGTTTACCCATGACAGATGTTAAACTTACCGGCCTATAGTTTCCAGGCTCTATTTTTGGACCCGTTTTGAATATTGGCACTACATTTGCTATGCACCAATCCTGTGGAACACTCCTTGTAAGTATAGAGTCCTTAAATATCAGAAATAAGGGTCTGGCTATGACATTACTTAATTCTCTTAGGATACGGGGGTGTATGCCATCTGCCATCTGGTCCTGGTGATTTGTCTATTTTAATCTTTTTAAGACACGGCTGTACTTCTTGCTGGGCCAGACAGGGCACTTTTAATGGGGATCTAACTTTTGCATTCTGTATTTCATCTGACAGTTTATTTTCTTCAGTGAATACAGTGAAATAAAAATATTTAATAGCTTTGCTTTCTCCTCATCGCTCTTAGCAACTTCCCCCTCATTTTTCTGTAGAGGGCTGACACCTTCAGATTTATACTTTTTACCATTTATATAGCTGAAAAACATTTTAGGGTTAATTTTGCTCTCTTTGGCAATACATTTCTTGGTCTCTAGTTTGGCTGCTTTTATTTATTTTTTACATATACATTTTTTTTCCTTATAGTTTTTCAGTGCTTCCTCGTTACCCTCCTGTTTTTGTGGTTTAAATGCTTTCTTTTTGTCATTTATTGCTTTCTTTACAGTTCTATTTATCCACATTGTTTTTTTCCTTGTTCCTTAACCCTTTGTTCCAATAAGGTATGTACCTCTCACAATTAGATTTTAGTATGGTTTTAAAAATATCCCATTTTGTGGCTGCTTTTATTTTTGAGAACTTTGTCCCAGTTAGTAAGGCCTATGATGTCCCTTCCTTATTTCCAATCTCTGTAGCTAATTTTTCACCTCCCTCACCTCCTCCTGCAAGGCACAGCCCCATGAAAATAAAATCACTCCCTCCCTCCAGCCTTCTTTACTGCAATTCCATGTAAATAAAATCACTCCTTCCCTCCAGCCTCCTCCAACGCACAGTCCCATGTAAAAAAATATCTGCCTTCAGCCTCCTCCAACGCACAGTCCCATGTAAATAAAATCCCTCCCTCCCTCCAGCCTCCTCCACTGCAGTCCCATGTAAAAATATCAATCTTTACATTCAGCCTCCTCAAACACACAGTCCCATGTAAATAACATCACACCCCAGCCTCCTCCAACTTATAGTCCCATGTAAATCAAATCTACCCTCCATACCCATCTTAAAGTCTCATGTAAATCACATCTCCCTCCTCCCTTCATCTCCTATCATGCAGTCCTATGTACATTAAATCTACCTCCCCAGCCCCCATCATACAGTCCCTTGTAAATCATATCTCCCTACCCAGCCCCCATCATACAGCTCCATGGTCATCACATCTGCCCCCCCAACCCCATCATACAAAGAAGGCCCAAGACGATTGAACAGTTAGAGGCCTGTATTAGACAAGAATGGGAGAGCATTCCTATTTCTAAACTTGAGAAACTGGTCTCCTCGGTCCCTAGACGTCTGTTGAGTGTTGTAAGAAGAAGGGGAGATGCCACACAGTGGTGAAAATGGCCTTGTCCCAACTTTTTGGGGATTTGTTGACACCATGAAATTTTGATTCAACATATTTTTCCCTTAAAATTGTGCATTTTCTCAGTTTAAACTTTTGTTCCGTGATTTATGTTCTATTCTGAATAAAATATTAGAAGTTGAAACCTCCACATCATTGCATTCAGTTTTTATTCACGATTTGTATAGTGTCCCAACTTTTTTGGAATCCGGTTTGTACATTACAATCTCTTTCTAACAAAGCTATAGCTCGCCCTGTACATTGCATAGATCTAAAGCTCCCCCTTTAATGGCTCTAATTCTTTATCTTTTCTCAGAGGGTCTATCCTTTCTACTGCCATAACTTCTAACAATAGATATAGTGGTGGCCGTTGAAGGATGGAACAGAGCATGTGTGACCTCCTCAGTAGGTGGCGGTGCACCATTGAATGAATTGATGAGAATATTTTTGTAACGGAGAGTAAGTGACAAAAGGAACTTGTTTTTCATGCCGCATTATATTGAATTAACATTTAAAGATGGCACAACCTCTTTAAGGCCCATACACATTAGGTTATTATCAGCTAAAGGCTCCTTCGCACTTGCGGCAGGACGGATCTGGCAGGCTGGTCTCCCTGTCGGATCCGTCCTTCCGCTGTTTCACCGTATCGCCGGACCTCCGCTCCGTCCCCATTGACTATAATGGGGACGGGGGCTGAGCTCCGGCGCAGCACGGCGAAAGCCGCAGGACTAAAAAGTCCGACATGCAGGCTTTTGCCGTGCACCGCCGTGCTGCGCCGGAGCTCAGCCCCCGTCCCCATTATAGTCAATGGGGATGGAGCGGCGGTCCGGCGGCTCGGCGAAACAGCGGAAGGACGGATGCGACAGGGAGACCAGCCTGCCGGATCCGTCCTGCCGCAAGTGTGAAGGAGCCCTTAACCTGACAACTTCAGGAGTTCCTAACTCTCCCCAAAAACATAGTTTCTGAGGAGAGAAGTATTAAATGAGTGGAATTTCAAAACCATTTTTTTTCTTCTCCTGCAAGATACGCCACCACCAGAAGTGTCTGGCCGCAGCTTTCTCCTCTCCCCTGGCTGAATGTGTATGTGCATGAGGTAGTCAGGAGTGATTATTTTTTTATTTTTTTTGGCCAACCTGTCCTCAAAAAAGGGGTTTCCGAACTGGGCAATCATTTAAACATCAATCTGCACATGTTTAGTCATGACCTTCACATTACTCACATCATTTTCTTTGTCTTTTTATTTGCTTTACTAAGGTTTTGTTACTATTTGGCTACTGACGCTGAATGTGTTTGAATGTGTAAGACTGTAAAATTGTCTTCCCATACAGTTTTTGACTTATTAACCCCATGGGCTTCCTTCACCTCTGAAGGAGTGATAGAACATACTTTACATGCAGTGTAGCTGCTCTTTCTCTAATCCACTGTGAAGTTTTAGCTACTAAATAGTTGGAAGGGATTCGTTTAAACCTTAAGTGATATTGATTTTGCATTGCACTGTGTAGTTTTTAAGGGGCCCGGAGCCCAGCCTGTAGCATCCATACGCTGCGGATAAATAGCAGCAGAATCCCGTACTAATCTTAATCTCTGATTACTGACTGAATGCATTTTACTATCAAACAGCAGGAGCCCAGAGAACGACTGTAAGGCAAGGAGGGAGCCGGGCGATGACCACAACAAGTGTACACATCTCTCCGCTGTGAAATCGAATCTCTAGAGCACAAGCCAACATGTTCTCTCTGAGCCCCTGCGACGTCATCTTGGATCAAAATTAATCCTGACAGCACTGAGTGGTAAAGATGGGACCCTTATGGTGAAAAATGTTTTGCTTCTGAATATGTAATTCATGCAGAGCATTGTACAATATCCATCAGGCTGATAATCTTTCTGTTAAAGGACCACTAAACCTAAAATTGAAACTGTCTCATACCATTAACATAACATTAATAAATATACACTACATGTAGGCATTTGCATAGGATGACAGAAATTAAAATGCTTGACATTCTAATTCCCTTTCCTATGTATCTGTTGACAGGTTATTGTTCTCTGTTATTGGACATTTCATGCAAATTCTAGATAAAGGTGGATGACAGTGTTATTTCTCTGTGACAAGAAGATGAGGATTATTGTGTTTGGAGGAATTCAACTGAGATGACATAGGGGTCCAAATTCTATCTCCCTACACATTACACTTGTGCAGGGCCGGCCTTAGGTGTTCAGGCGCCCTGTGCGAGCTAACCTTGTGGCGCCCCCCCCCCCCCCCTTACCCCTGGTCACATATACACAAAGAGGAAAAAAATCTCTGAGTACAGTCTACAGATAATATAGTAGATGTCACCTGCAGTCCTATGTGACACCACAAATAACACATAGCTCTCTGAATACAGATAACACAGTGATGGCTCTCTGATTTCCGAAAATGTAGTAGTGGTGTTACCTTCGGTCCTATGTAAAACCACAGATAACACTAGTGCTGATAATGTAGTAGTGTTACCTGCAGTCCTGTATAAAACCACAGATAACACTAGTGTAGATCATGTGGAAGTGTTACCTTCGTCCTTAGTGTGCCTCCCTGTGTCTATCGCACGGACTCCATGCTGGCGCTGCCTCCTCTTCCTTCTTCTTCTTCTTCTTCTCTTGCACAGAACGTTCTGAAGCAGCTGCATCAAGACATAGGAACACTGTGGACATGGTGATGGTGACACACAGGGAGAGACACACATATACAGGGACGGACACACACACACAGGGACGGACACACACACACACACACAGGGACGAACACACACAACACACAGGGACGGACACACACACAGGGACGGACACACACACACAGGGACGAACACACACACACAGGGACGGACACACACACAGGGACGGACACACACACAGGGACGGACACACACACACAGGGACGGACAGTCACACACACACAGGGATGGAGACAGTCTCTCTCTCTCACACACACACACACAGGGACGGACACACACACATACATACAATAAATATGATCACCACACGGCTCCTGCCTGTCTGCTTTGGCAAAGCAGGGCATAGCTGGGCTATGCCAGGCTTTAGCAGAGTGGGCACAGGACAGTGGACACAAGGCACGATATGTATGCGAGCACAGCTGAGCGAGTGCAGGACAAGGGCCCGCATACACATCGCCCCTCCTGCCTGTCATACCACCCCCCCACCGGGCATTTTGGGGGGCATTAGGGGTTGGATGATGCGGAGTGTGCACATAGCCACCAATCATATCCCCCCCCCCCTCCTAAAGGTAACTGATGTGCTGGGGGGAGGGGAATATGATTGGTGGCACACTCAACATCAGCAGCAAGGAGTTAAAGTCCAATCCTTAATGGCCCCCAAAATCCCTGGGGGGGTTGATGTAGTAGCAGAAAAGCACACACTGTCCCTAAGAGCCCCCCCATGGCACATTTCTCCCACTCCATCATGGGCCAGTGGCAGATGGGATTCATCCAGTTGTTATCTTTGTGCAAAATTGTACTACCAAATACCTGTAAGTTCTGACTTATGGTGGAACTTGCTTAGTTGCTTGAGCTGTGTCTGTTGTGGCTGGCGCTTGGGCTCACTCCGCCTCCTTCTTCTCTCTGATTGTGACTGGGGCCCTGGGGGCGGAGCTCAGTGGCAACGTCAAAAGCGGCAGCTTCGTCACGCTCCAGAAGCCACTGGTCTGCTCTGTTAAAGAGACAGGCAGGCCAGGCAGCAGAGCACAGAGCGGCAGCGGGCCCCGCCCCCTCCTCACTCAGTCTTTTTCTAAAGTCCGTGCTGCTAGATGGCCAGCGGGCGGCGGCCACAACAAAATAGTAGTTAGTAGATATGTCTATGAGGAACACCATCAGCATAAGGGAATTTCTGGTTAGTAATAAGTAGGGATAAGGAAATCAATTCTATATCAATCAAATGTGTAACAAATGTCCCAAAAGGTTGTAATTTCGGCAAATCTAAAACTGTTATTGATTTGCCCCACAAATGGTTCAAAATAGCAATCACCATTTTACAGACAAAGAAGAAGGAATTTTCCACCAAAATTGATCATTTTTTGACCCTTTTCTTAAATAAAAGAGGTTGGCTTAACGCATACATTAGTGACATATCACTAGGATATACCACCAATGTCTGACAAGTGTGGGACATTCACCTATATTTAGAATGGAGCCCACAAAGTGAATGGTGCGGTGGCTGTGCTTGTGCAGTGCACTTCCCATTCATTTCTATAGGAGTGCGGAAAATAGCCAATGCAAATGAATGGGAAGTGCATTGTGCAAGAGTGGCAGCTGTTCCATTCACTTGTATGGTCAGTCAGTGTTTAGCTATTTTTGGCAGTCTCATAGAAATGAAAGGAGGGCAGCCGCGCATGCGCAGTATGCTTTCCTTCACTTTGCGGACTCGGCTTTAGGTGTGTGGGACCCACAGCTATCAGACATTGGTGGCATATACTAGCAATATCCCACCAATGTGTGAGATGAGCCAGCCTCTGACAGCGCAGTGTGCGGGCTGTTTCTTATTACTGTCTACCATCCATTTATCCATAGCCATACTGTATATGTCATCTTGACTTTGACATTACTAATGATGTCTTGGCATTAAAGAGCTTGAAAGGGGTTGAATGCAGTCCAAGAAGAACCCAGAGTGTCATGCATGATTTGTTCAGGTCAAATGGGGCTCTTTTCATTTGACAACGGGGGCAATCTCCTCTGTCACGCACAGAGTGGATCCTGTAAGGGAGAGTTGTCTGACACTGTTATGGGAGTCAATGGCTCTCACATTTATGGGAATATATAACTATTACTGTCATAGGGGTCAATAACTTTTATAGTTATAAGGATTTTTTGCTGTCATAGTTATAGGGACTCTATAACTATGGGTGTTCATGATTATGGGTGTCTATGATTGTTATTAGGGCATATGGCTGTCATGGGGAGTCTATTGTCACTGGGGGATCTATGGTTTTGACTGTTATGGGTGGTCTACAGATGCCACTCTTAGGGAAACCAATGGGGGTTTGAATGGCTGTAATCAGATAGGATCATCACCTGTGAGTAAATGGATTTATTGTACTGTAATCTGCAGAGGGCATGTGTATAACTAGAATGGACCACCCTGGGGTTACTATGGCATTGTATTATGCAATACCTTACCACAGTCACAATTTTCATAATTATACCCTTTACTTGTACAAATATGATGCTATACTGATTCGCTCCAGTTATGCTACTACAAATCCTAAAATCTTGGCACTTTTTTGGGACTCCCTGGATGTAACACTTTGGTGGTTCTATTGAATCACTCAAACTTTCACAGTAATCTCAGATAAAATAAATTTCAAGGGGAATAATTTTGTCTTAAAACAGGATTTTAAAGAATAAAAAATAAATAAATATGAATCACTAGTGTTGGGCGCGAATATTCAAATCGCGAATATTAACCGCAAATATCGGTACTTTGAGAATTCATGAATATTTAGAATATGTAAGTGATATATATTCGCAATTTCAAATATTCTAGATTTTTTTTTTTTCATCATTAACCTCCCTTCTTGCTTGTGGGCCAATGAGAAGGCTGTAATGTCTGTCTGAGGTTATCAACATCCCTACAGCCAATAGGAAAGTTGCCTAACCCTTACTTTATAAGAACCTCCCCAGCAGCCATTTTCTACAGGTTTTTAAAGTTCTGAGAGAGACAGCAGTGTCATTGCTGTGCTCTGTGCTTTCCACTCATTACATTAGATAGATAGATAGCTTATATAACAGATAGTTAATGGGAGATAGTCAGTGTAGGTTATATCCTGATATAGTGTAGCTGTTGCATTGCAGGGTGTTAGGTAGTGTGATAGGGTCTGCTGTCCATACATACATTCATGCAGACCTGCTAAAATCTGGTGTCACGTATTGCGCCAAAATATTTGCATCATTAGGGCCGATTAGCGCAATCGTGAATATATTGGAGCACTCTATCTGTACATAAAGCCATTTTTAATGTTCTCATTTTCTCTAGTCTCAGGAAACTTCTAGCAGCTTGGAAAAGTGACCCACGCCTGTATTTTGCACGCATTACTCAAATATTGCATTGCCGATTTTACGCAATCAAGTAAAATAGTCTTGAATTTGCGAATATATGATGAATATTCACCAAAAAATGTGTGAAATATTGCGGATTTAAATATAGCCCCTGCAACTCATCACTATTAATCACCTCACACATATCCAGTCACTGCTGTTGTGATGCAGCTTCAGCCCCCGCTCCTCTCCACTTCCTGGTCATAGGCTAGATAAACAGGAAATGGCTTGCACTGCCTGCTCTGAGGCGGGTCACCACTGCACCTGTATTGCAACCATTGCAAAGTAGCTTCTGTGCTTACAGCTTAAACAAATATACCATTTGACAAAAAAATAACACACCCAGACAGCAATGTTGGATTTCTGCAAAACTCAGTATGCAGTTAAAGTGCCTTGCAAAAGTATTCACCCCCTTTGACTTTTTTCGTGTTTTGTTACATTACGGCCTTAAAGAGGACCTTTCATCTGTTTTACTTATTGGAGCTAAATACCTAGCCGGGTACCCCCTGCTGATGGTGCCACCCATTTTTTTTAAACATCGCACCTACGCCCCACTGCACCCGCCTGAAGTTCTAATGCACAGCATGTAAATACTGAGCATTGTAACAGGGAGGAGGGGACGCCAAGGTTACTCAATGGGCGTCTCCTTCTCCCTGGCCGTGAATCCAATCACAGCGGAGAGCGTCACAGCCAGGGAGGAAAAACCTCCCTGGCTGTGACGCTCTCTGATGTGATAGGATCGCGGCACAGCCAGTGAGAAACCTTGGCGACTCCTCCTTCCTGTTCCGCTGCTCAGTATTAGCATACTGAGAGTGAAAACTTCAGGAGGGCGCAGAAGGGCGTAGGAGCGTAGGAGCGATGTTTAAAGAAAAATGGATGGCAGCATCAGCAGGGGGTACCCGGCAAGTACAGGTATTTAGCTCCTATAAGTAAACAAATGAAAGGTCCTCTTTAAGTTTTATGTGATGGATCAGAACATTATAGTCTAAGTTGATGAAGTAAAATGAGAAAAATATATAAATAAAACTATTGTTTAGAAATAGAAAACAGAAAATTGTCATATGCGTATGTATTCACCCCCTTTGTTAAGAAGCCCATAATAAGCGCTGGTGCAACCAATTACCTTCAGAAGTCACATAATTAGTGAAATGATGTCCAATGGTGTCCATGTGCAATCTAAGTGTCACATGATCTGTCATTACATATACACACCTTTTTTTAAAGCCCCCAGAGGCTGCAACACCTATGCAAAAGGCATCACTAACACTGCCATGAAGACCAATAAACTCTACAAACAAGTAAGGGACAATGTTGTTGAGAAGTACAAGTCAGGGTTAGGTTATAACAAAAATATCCAAATCTTTGATGATCCCCAGGAGCACCATGAAATCTATCACAATCAAATGGAAAAAACATGGCACAACAGCAAACCTGCCAAAAGACGGCTGCCCACCAAAACTTACGGGGGGGGCATTAATCAGAGAAGCAGCACAGGAACCTGAGGTAACCCTGAAGGAGATGCAGAGTTCCACAGCAGAGACTGGAGTATCTGTACATAGAACAGAAATAAGCTGTACGCTCCATAGAGTGGGTCTTTTATGGCCGAGTGGCCAGAAGAAAGCCATTACTTTCAGCAAAAAACAAAAAGGCACATTGTGAGTTTGCAAAAAGGCATGTGGGAGACTCCCAAAATGTATGGAGGAAGGTGCTCTGGTCTGATGAGACAAAAATTGAACTTTTCAGCCATCAAAGAAAATGCTTTGTCTGGCGCAAACTCAACACATCACATCACCCAAAGTGCACCATCCCCACAGTGAAACATGGTGGTGGCAGCATCATGCTGTGGAGATGTTTTTCAGCAGCCGGGACTGGGAAACTGGTTAGAGTTGAGGAAAAGATGGATGGTGCTAAATACAGGGATATTCTTGAGCAAAACCTGTGTGATTTGAGGCTAGGACGGAGGCTCACCTTCCAGCAGAACAATGCCCCAAAACACACTGCTAAAGCAACACTTGAGTGGTTTAAGGGGAAACATGTAAATGTGTTGGAATGGCCTAGTCAAAGCCCAGATCTCAATCCAATAGAAAGTCTGTGGTCAAACTTAAAGATTGCTGTTCACAAGCGCAAACCATCCAACTTGAAGGAGCTGGAGCAATTTGGAAGGAGGAATGGCAAAAAATCCAAGTGGTAAGATGTGGCAAGCTCATAGAGACTTATCCAAAGCGACTTGGAGCTGTGATTGCCGCAAAAGGTGGCTCTGGAAAGTATTGACTTTAGGGTGGTGAATAGTTATGCACATTGACTTTTTCTGTTATTTTGTTCTATTTGTTGTTTGCGTCACAATAAAAAATAGCAAACATCTTCCAAGTTGTGGGCATGTTCTGTAAATTAAATGATGCAAATCCTCAAGAAATCCATGCTAATTCCAGGTTGTGAGGCACAAAAACATGAAGTCAAGAGGGTGAATACTTTTGCAAGGCACTGTAGGTAGATATGTGTAACACTCCTTTGGCCATCCCTCAGTAGGCAGTGTGTATGGTGGTTCTCACCGCACTATGGTGCAGTGCCTCTACTCAAATCTTCCTTGGAGCTATAGCATAGCAGATAGTAGTATTGATCTTCTGCCAGGGGGGAAACCCTGCCCAGCTCAGAACACACTCACCTCAGGAAGGAGTTAACTGATCGTTAGATTTATTTGGAAAAGGGTGAATAATGGTGAGGAACATAAATATAATGCAATAAAAGGAACATAGCACAGATTGCAATTCTGTCTAAGGAAAGCTCCTGATGAATGGGGGTGGGCTATCTGTAATAGTAAGCAGTAATGATGATCATACACACTCACGTTTGGAAGATAAAGACAGTATGCACTTCCCAGCTATCTTCTCCTAGCAATTAGCCTACTATACCCTACTGTCCAGCAATTAACCCAGTCCAACCATTAGGGCCCAGTTGAAGAAAACAGTGCTAATGTTGGTGCACTTATGATTGTCCTGCCAGCTGGGGGCTGCAGCATTCAGAAGCTTGGATGGCATGGGGGAAAGTTAGGGAGGGGTTGGGGGAAAGATCCCCTGGGATGCAGGCTTGGCTGTAGTGGTAATGCAGCAGCTGAGCTTTCCTTTCTTGTACTGGAAACAGAGGAGCTGTCTTCGTCATGCTGAAGGATTAATTCAGCACCTATAAAAAGGCTATCAGTGGCTACGTTTGGGTAGGGTACATCTTGGTGAGAGATGGTTGACTGCTAGACATGCCTCTTCAATGAACTTGAATACTTTTTGCCCAGTTGACAGACTTTGAGACAGTGGACATCTTTGAACTGAGAAAAGAAAAGCAGGGGGGTCTTTTGGATTGCCTGCCATCTAGGCCTAGTTTAGCTGTTAGGTTAGCTGTTGCAAGGTATCGGGAGCAATGGTTATGTCATGGCATGAACACACTGCGAATAGGCTCTGAACGGCCCAGACAGACCACTAGCAGAGAGGAATGTTTGATCCACTAACACTTTTTTGTCCAACATTCAGACACTAGTGGTACCTTCATTATGCACCACTGTCTCTGCCTGAACCATTTCCAGGCGCTTAGTAGAAGGCAATTTGGTGTCACAGAGTACATGTCCTGAAATTGACAGCCTGCCACCTTCCCCTTCACTTGTTGTGGTGTCATGAATGAGAAACCTGTATTGCTACTGACTGGATCCTTATTGTCTTTGGCAACGAATCTAGGTTCTGTTAGAATCCAAAAACATATGGGGTTGAGTATAGAGGCCTTGTGGTGAGCGCTTCAATCCAGCATTTTTTGTGGAGCGACATGCTACCCCAGCTACTGGTGTGCTGTTCAGGGTACCCATCACATATGACAGTCAGTCACCCATAGTAGTGATACGGGGGACACTAGCAGCTCAGCGATATGTGCAGGACCTCCTCTATCCACATGCGTTGCCTTTCATGGCATGGCTTCCAACTGGCATTTTTCAGCAGGATAATGCTCACCCACACACAGCAGGGGTTTCCTAGGAATATCTCCACCAGATTGCAGCATTTTCTTGGCCATCCAAACTGCATGATTTATTGCAAATTGACCATTCATGGGAAAAGATAGGACGCCAGCTTCGGCAACCTATGAGTTTCACACACACAAAGCTGTCACATTTGACTTCATAGCACCAATAAGGACATCAGAGCTGTGCAATTAAAGGGGATTAGTTGTCCCAAATGTTTACACAATTATAGCATTTATACAAAGATTCTGATTTCATATACCCACTTTATAAATGCATATCATACTTCTGTTTATGACTTAAAAGGAGGTTAATTACCGTATAAGCATAAATTATGCAAAGAGGACTGTAAAGAAATGCTAGAAATTATTCAGTTATGTTGTCAGCTATACAGTGTACTGAATAGCTTACTTTGAATTTTGAGTTTTTTCCCCCCCTTTTAAGTATTCAATATGTTTCTTGCTTCCCTTCTGCTTGTGAGAGAGTTTTCTAGTATATACATAATCATACCATGACACCATAGCCTCAAAGGTTACAGTAAAGGTGCCACCCTATTCTTTTAGATGAAAGCTTTTGTCAATTGCTCTGTATCTGTCTCAATCAGCTCACTATCACTGAACTACAACAAAGTAAAAGGGGCTATTTTGGCCTAATGAAAGGCCTTCAACAATTGTCAACAGGCTCTGAATGCCGCAATCATATGCGGTCTACGGTATATATATATATATATATATATATATATATATGTGTGTGTGCTAAATATCATCTGTAAGAAACCAAATTGCATGGACTGTTGAAAAGTATTGCAAAGACCAAATCAGAATGTAATATTACAAAATGCAGTCTACTCAAAATATAAGAACAGAAAAACACTCTGGCATGTTAGCCCTGTGGTCCAAGGGTCTTTACCCTTTACTTTGTACCCCATTCGAATACTGGAATTTGCTGTTTCAATTCTAAAGTACTCTCAGGTAGTTGGGCTCCTCCACAGTTGACAGCTGAGCAATGGGGTTCCCAGGAATGGAACACCCTGTTATCACCATTGTCAGTGACTCTTATTACAATGAATTTCTTGAAATAAATCAAATATGGTGCTATTGCTCTAAACGTTAGTATATAATACTCTCTGGTCTACTGAAGAGGGGATTTTTGCTTCTTGGAAAATGGAGATGTATGTATATCTCCGTTTTCCATCCCTTCTATTCTATTCCTAGCAAGTTGCACTTGTTTCCCATAGAACCCGAATATCCTTTGTATAATTACACCTCTTCCAGTCCTTCATATACCCCAAGAGCAACACACAACCCTCGCAGATACTTATATATAAAAATAGTTTACTGATAACATAAAGATGACAAAGCAATGGACATTATACATAGAGATACAGATAGCACAATACATAGAGGACACCCCCACACACAGCCACCTCCGTTCCTGCGCAACCTAAGCAAATGTGGCTAATAATGTGTATGTATATGAAGTATATCCAGAGTCCACCAATATACAGTCTACTGGATCTACCAACTCACATCCAGTAGCTGACCATTAGTACATGTACATATAGAGACTCCTGCATAAACAGACTACAAATATCTACATGTACACATATAAAGTCTACTGGGATATTGTACTTATATACATACCCACACATATAACTTAGCTTGCTCCTGAAGTGCTGTTGTTCCAGTGGCTGGCAGGAAGAGAGAGCCCTGCCTCACTCCCAACTTTCACCTATATCTTGCTGTGTCCCAGCCCCCCACCATCGACTCCACCCTGTGACCACCCAAATATCTCCCCCCATCTCTTGGTCAAGAGGATGTTGTTCAACTGCCTTAGATATGCTAACAAGGGACACAATGCTACTGGCCATACTGAATGGGTGAATAGCACTGGGTCCAATTATTAGGCATATTTGTGTGGTCATCAGGATGAGGTTCTGGCTGAAAGCCATATTTCCAGGGGTCGAGTGGAGGGGGAACGCATGGGAACGGCGTTCCTGCACTTTTTTCATGGCAGGAACGCCGTTCCCTTTCAGCCTCAAGCCAGGAGAACACGGCTGAATCAGATTCACAGGGGGAGACGGAGCGCACTGTGCAGGGCAGGTTAAGGGAGGAGGGGCGGCTTCAGTTGAGAGGAAGCTGTCTGTGCGGTGCCGCTGCCTGCGGCTCCTCTCATGGCACCCCGCCCCCTAATGACATAATCTCCTTCACTACGAGATCATTTAGAATGTCTTTTAGAAAAGTTTGTCCTGGGATTCGAACTCACGACCTCTACACATCAGAGGAAGGCATTTACCCTCACAGCCATGAAAGCCGTCTAGGTAAATGCTTAAAAAAAAAAATATAAGACTTCTAATTATACCTAGTGTACTGATATCTAGTGTACAACCATACACATGACAGCTGCCCACTGTGTATGGATGTAGCAGAGCTGGGTGTGTTGGGGCAGCTGTCATGTGTATAGTTGTACACTAGGTATCAGTACACTAGGTATAAGTAGAAGTCTTATTTTTTTTTTTTTAAACAGCTACCTTGACAGCTTTTATGGCTGTGAGGGTAAATGCCTTGCCTCTGATGTGTAGAGGTCATGAGTTCGAATCCCAGGACAAACTTTTCTAAAAGTGTTTTTTTTTTTTTATAAGACTTCTACTGATACCTAGTTTACTGATACCAAGTGTACAACCATACACATGACAGCTGCCCACTGTGTATGGATGTAGCAGGGCTGGGTGTGTTGGGGCAGCTGTCATGTGTATAGTTGTACACTAGGTATCAGTACACTAGGTATAAGTAGAAGTCTTATTTTTTTTTTTTTAAACAGCTACCTTGACAGCTTTTATGGCTGTGAGGGTAAATGCCTTGCCTCTGATGTGTAGAGGTCATGAGTTCGAATCCCAGGACAAACTTTTCTAAAAGTGTTTTTTTTTTTATAAGACTTCTACTGATACCTAGTTTACTGATACCAAGTGTACAACCATACACATGACAGCTGCCCACTGTGTATGGATGTAGCAGGGCTGGGTGTGTTGGGGCAGCTGTCATGTGTATGGTTGTACACTAGGTATCAGTACACTAGGTATAAGTAGAAGTCTTAGTTTTTTTTTTTTTAAGCAACTACCTCAACAGCTTTTATGGCTGTGAGGGTAAATGCCTTGCCTGTAATGTGTAGAGGTCATGAGTTCGAATCCCAGGACAAACTTTTCTAAAAGTGCTTTTTTTTTTTATAAGACTTCTACTGATACCTAGTTTACTGATACCAAGTGTACAACCATACACATGACAGCTGCCCACTGTGTATGGATGTAGCAGAGCTGGGTGTGTTGGGGCAGCTGTCATGTGTATGGTTGTACACTAGGTATCAGTACACTAGGTATAAGTAGAAGTCTTAGTTGTTTTTTTTTAAGCAACTACCTCAACAGCTTTTATGGCTGTGAGGGTAAATGCCTTGCCTGTAATGTGTAGAGGTCATGAGTTCGAATCCCAGGACAAACTAAAAGTGTTTTTTTTTCTTTTTCTGATACTTCTACTGATACCTTGTGTACTGATACCTAGTGTACAACCATACACATGACAGCTGCCCCAACACACCCAGCTCTGCTACATCCATACACAGTGGGCAAAGTTACCTACAGTAGAAGTCTTATATATATTTTTTTTTAAGTAGCAAGCTAGACAGCTTTCATAGCTGTGAGGGCATATGCCTTGCTTCTGCTGTGTAGAGGTCATGAGATCGAATCCCAGGACAAACTTTTCTAAAAGTGCTATTTTTTGAATTTATTTTTTAGTCCGCAGCGACACAAATTACAGCATGCTAGATTTTCTGTGCTTTTTTATTTTTGGGAGGGGGGGGGGGTTGCAGTGGATCTTGGGTGAGTTCCCACACTTTTTTTCCCAGGACTTGACCCCTGCATATTTCCCTTAACATCTACAATGACTTATATTTTTTCTGGAAAGATTTGGGGAAAAAGAGAGTGAGATGGAGAGAGGGAGAGAGAGCCTAGTATGCCACTCTGGATTTTTGGACAACATATATGTTGTCTGGGGTGTATATTATTCAGAAACCCTAAGTAGCATACTAGGCTTGTTAGAATTCAGGTTTGTTAGAATGTAAACTTTTTGGGAAATTCAGGACAAATTCTGATTCGGTAGAATCAATTCGCTCATAGTGTGTATCTAGATAGATAGATATCCCCTATAACCTTAAAATATTCTGTTATATATCTGCCAAATGCAATGCTATATTCCAATGCTATATTCTAGAACTTTTTATGAAAATTGATAAAACAAGTATTTCTCACTACATTTATATTTATGGAGTGTGCAGTATTTTTAGCCATCCCCTATTCAGAAACCTCAACATAAGCATTTGATGGTATTGGGTGAATTTAATATTTATTGCCTTGAAAAATCACTTGAACTTTCATGTATTTATTCTTTTTTATATATTAAACAGTGGTGACCTCAAAGGTGTTGTTAATCATGGATTTTATCCTACTTGACATATTTTTAATTGAACCAGAACATGCAAGGGATCTTGGATAATATGAAAAGAAATGCGTGATGTCGCTTTCTGTATTGGCTAGCAAAGTTATGAAAAGTTCAACAACAGAAATGTAGAAAAAAAATTGAAATATCTAATTTTGAGGTTCCAAATACACAAAATATGTGAATGGAAAAAAATAACATTATACATTTCAGTATCATTGCTCACTCAAAATGTGCAGGTTATGTGTGTGCCTGGGTTATACTATATTCCCATTGAGTTAATTTTACAGTAGTTTTTTGGCACATTTTTTAAACTCAGCTACGAAAAGGTCAATAAGTAATTATTAAATATAACAGATTCCTAAAACTGATATAAAAACTGATATAAACATAAGGAAACCAGTATAGACAAATTTGCTTAACCTCAATAGTGGAAGTAGCACTCCCACAAATGTTTATTCTCTGACCTGTTAGAAAGGTCCAAGATGTAAACTGTAGTGAAGTTAATCGTCTTACCAATGACTGTATTTGTGAATTATAACCTCCCTTCTGATCCTCAGCTATGTCATATGACCAAGGAGAAGGAGAAGGTCTCCGAAACGAGTAAACAGCTTGTCTGTGATACTGTCCCGCATATGATGTGATTGAATAAAGAGGAAGATTTTATGGGAAGAAAAATTAGGTGCCGGGATCGTTTTTTCTATTTCACTCATATGACCAACACTCTGACTTCCCAAATAGCACAGGACAGGAAGTTAGATTCTCTTTTCATTCCTATGAGACTAACATTGAGGCTCCCATAGGAATACATAGAGAAACTGACTTCCTGTCCACACATAAGATGCTGTGTTATTTGGAGAGTCAGAGTGATGGCCACATGACAGATCTGAGAGACTACATACAGGAGTGGATGATGGTTTTACCAAGGGCAAAAAATTTCCAAACAAAAAATTAGACACCTATGGGATTGTTTGGGACTCTATTTTACGTTTGGAGACTTCCATAAGCACCTAACAGGGGATTAGTCTTCTCTAGAGGCATTTCTGCAAGAGGAAAATATTTCTGCAATAAGCGAATGCATAGAGAAACCATAGGGCAAAAACATAAGCAAAAGTGGCTTAGTTGCCCATAGTGGCTTAGTTTCATTTTTCACTGCTCCTTATGGGTCACTAAGCCACTTCTACTTTACACCAGTTTGATAAATCACCACCATAGAGTTCCTACAGTTACTGGCCTCAGGAACTCTGTGTGCCACCTATTGGCTCAGTACTAGTGTTGATCGCAAATTTTTAGCGCGAATATCGGCACTTCGAGAATTCGCAAAGATGTAGAATATAGTGCTATATATTCGTAATCGCAAATATTCTAGATTTTGTTTTCATTAGTAACCTCCCTTCTTGCTTGTGGGCCAATGAGAAGGCTACAATATTTTTGTCTGAGCTTAGCAACAGCCCTAGCAACCAATAGGAAAGTTGCCTACCCCTTTACTATATAAGACACTCCCCAGCAGCCATTTTCTGCTGTTTTTTTGCAGTTCTGAGAGAGAGAGCAGTGACATTGCTGTGCTCTGTGCTTTCATCTGGATCCTATTCCTTATCCAATTACATTAGATAGCTCATATATATATATATATATATATATATATTATACAGATAGTTAGTGGGAGATAGTCAGTGTAGGTTAGATAGTGATATAGTGTAGCTGATAGGTTCCAGTGCAGGGTGTTAGGTAGTGTGATAGGAATTACTGCTTCTCTGCTGTCCATACATACATTCTACAGACATAGTGCTGTGATGTCACATCTAGTGTTGACCGAGCATGCTCGGCCGAACACCAGTTAGGTTCGAGCATCGCGATGCTCGGCACATGGAGGTGTTCGGCCGAATACCGCATGTGCTTGAGCGCGATGCTCGAGTCTCCTCCGCGCATGTTTGTTGGCTGTTACGCAGCCAATAAATGTTCAGGTAAGTACTGCCACTCACTGTAATGCGTAGCCATGTTGTTTACTGGCATTACAATGATTGGCTGGCCGATACGCATCATCGGGTGCTATAAAGTCTTAGTCAGGAAGAGCTGTGCTGAAGAAGGGACAGATAGTGTAGGGATTTGAATTTTTTTGTTTTTGTTAGGCAAATTTGGTGTTAGAGACCCAAAAGTCCTTTTAAGGACTATTGTTCTGTCTTGCAGCAATATATATTTTTAGTTCAACCTGCGCTAAATTGCATGTGATTAGAGACCCAAAAGTCCTTTTAAGGACTATTGTATCTGGCAGCAATATATATTATTAGCACAAACTGCGCTAAATTGCGTGCAGTTGTTAGAGACCCAAAAGTCCTTTTAAAGACTATTGTTGTATCTGGCAGCAATGTATATTTTTAGCTCAACCTGCGCTAAATTGCTTGCAATTGTTTGGCTGCTGCAGACAGTGACATTATCTGCGCCACATCTCCTGTGTAACATGTGCGCAGCCTAAAAATATCCGTGACATCCAGTGTACTTTTTCCGTAGACGGTGTCCGCTGCGGAGAGTAACATTACCTGTGCTATATCTCCTGTATAACGTTTGGGCATCCTAAAAATATCAGTGACATCCAGTGTACTTTTTCCGTAGATGCTGCGGACAGTGACATTACCTGCGCTACATCTCCTGTATAACAACGACACATGCCCAAAATAGTCAAAAAATATAAATCCATTTTGTTGCATAAAAAATCCATATACAAAGCATATCACAATATGAAAATAAGAATGAAGAGGAAACACCAGACGTATAAGGCCCCTTTCACACAGGCAAGTTTTCCGCGCGGGTGCAATGCGTGAGGTGAACGCATTGCACCCGCACTAAATCCGGACCCATTCATTTCTATGGGGCTGTGCACATGAGCAGTGATTTTCATGCATCACTTGTGCATTGAGTGAAAATCGCAGCATGCTCTATATTGTGCGTTTTCCACGCAACGCAGGCCCCATAGAAGTGAATGGGGCTGCGAGAAAATCGCAAGCATCCACAAGCAAGTGCGGATGCGGTGCGATTTTCACGCATGGTTGCTAAGATGACAGTCTATTCACTGTATTATTTTCTCTTATAACATGGTTATAAGGGAAAATAATAGCAATCTTTAATACAGAATGATTGTTAAGAAGGTCAATTGAGGGTTAAAAAAAAAAAAAATAACTCACCTCCTCGCGTAGCTGCCGATCTCTTCTTACTTCTTTAATCATGAACTGCAGGCTAAAGGACCTGTGGTGACGCCACATCACATGGTCCAATCACATTGGACCATGTGATGAGCTCAGTGACGTCACCACAGGTCCTTTGACAGGTCCTGAAGAAAAAACAAGAGATCGGCAGCTACGAGATCAATTGGAGGAAGTGAGTTAATATTTATTTATTTTTTTAACCCTCAATTGACCTTGTCCTAACCATGTTATAAGGGAAAATAATTACATCTACACAACACTGAACCCAAACCTGAACTTCAGTGAAGAAGTTCGGGTCTGGGTACCACATTCAGTTTTTTATCACGCGCGTGCAAAACCCATTGCACCCGCACGATAAAAACTGAACAACGGAACGCAATCGCAGTCAAAACTGACTGAAATTGCGTACCTACTCGCGCAGGTTTTCCGCAATGCACCCAGGACACACCCGGACCGAATCCGGACATGCTAGTCAGCAAGGGGCCTAAGGGTGCCAGAAAAACCTAACCTCTGCTGCTGCTACCCTCAAACAGATGTTACACATGTCCCGCATAGTCACAAATATAAATATGTGCACTTATAAAACATTAATAGCACATGGTGACCAACTTTTTATGCCCCTGGGTATATCCCACAATATAGGTATATTCCCATACAGATTACATGCCTGGAAAGTGTATAATAACACTGATAAATGCTACTAATTCGAAGCAATGGTACAGCAAGGGCTCAAGAAGGCCACAAATATTATAATACAATAAAATTGATTTATATTTTTTGACTATTTTGGGCATGTGTCATTGTTTTTTGAGTGAACAACATTGTAGGTATATTATGGTTATTGCATTTATGCCCTGATTAAATGTTGGCTTATTGAGGCCTGTTTTGGTTTTGATCTCCTGTTTAACGTTTGCGCATACTATAAATATCTGTGACATCCAGTGTACTTTTTCCGTAGATGCTGCGGACAACGACATTATCTGCGCTAAATCTCCTGTTTAACGTGTGTGCATACTAAAAATATCTGTGACATCCAGTGTACTTTTTCCATAGACGCTGAAGACAGCGACATTATCAGCGCTTCATCTCCTATTTAACATGTGCGCGTACTAAATATATCTGTGACATCCCGTGTACTTTTTCCGTAGACGGTGTCCGCTGCGGACAGTTTCATTACCTGCGCTACATCTCCTGTATAACGTTTGCGCATCAGAAATATCAGTGATATTCCCTGTAAATTTTTATTAGCCGCTGGTGACAGCAGCGACATTACCTGCGCTACATCTCCTGTATAACATTTGCGCATCATAAATATCAGTGACATTCAGTAAAAAAAATGTTGCCGCTGGTGACAGCTAAATTAACTGCGCTATGTCTCCTGTATAACGTTTGCGTATCCCAAATAGCTGTGACATTCGTAGTAATTTTTTATTAGCCGTTGGTGACAGCAGCGACATTACCTGCGCTACATCTCCTGTATAACGTTTGCGCATCCTAAATATCAGTGACATTCACTCTCATTTTTTCGCTGTTGGTGGCAGCGACATCTCCTATATAACGTTTGCACATCCCAAATAGCTGTGATATTTCCTGTAATTTTTTAATAGCCGCTGGTCATAGCGACATTATCTACACTACTTCTCCTGTATAACGTTTGCGCATCCTAAATATCAGTGACTTTCAGTCTAATTTTTTCGCTGCTGATGGCAGTGACATTACCTGTGCTACATCTTCTGAATAACGTTTGAACATCCTAAGTATCAGTGACATTCAGTTTAATTTATTTGCGCATACACTTACAAAACCTGCGCTAGTGTACGTGTGACATACTCGCAAGCATATATACCATTTAATATGCAGAAGGCAAGCAGTAAGGGACGGGGAAGTGGCCGTGCTGCTGCACGGTGCACGCAGAGGCTGTGGCCCTGGGCGTGGTAAAACTGTGCCTTCTGCCAGAGCACAAGAAACACACTCATCCACGATACCTAGCTTCAAGTCTCAGTTTGCCGGGCAGCGCAGAACACCACTCTCGAAGTCAGTCCAGTGAGACCAGGTGGTCTGTTGGATTGCAGCAGATAATGCTTCGGTTAAGCACCACCCTGCCTTCCACAAAGTACAGTCTCAGTAGCCAAGAGTCTGGTCAACAGAATCCTCACCCTGATCCTCCTTCCTACCACCATGGAGAGGCTTGCCAAACAAATGATTCCACACTTGGATATTCCGAGGAACTCTTTTCATCGCCATTCCTTTATTTGGGACTCTCACCAAGCCTGCTTGAAGAGGAACATGAAGAGATCATGTGCACCGATGCCCAAACATCCACAGTCACAAGAAGATGACGGTGGGGAACAGCAATTAGTGTTTTACAAGGTGGATGATGATGATGAGACACAATTGCCAATAAGTCAATGGCAATTAGTGTCTCAAGAGGTTGATGATGAGGATGAGACACAGTTGTCAATAAGTGAGGTTGTTAGGTCAACAATTCAGGAGGATGACCAGAGTGAGGAAGTGTAAGAGGAGGTGGTGGACGATGAAATCACTGACCCAACCTGGGTAGGTGGCAAGCCGAGCGAGGACAGCAGTACAGAGAGATCCGCAGCACCGCAACAGGCTAGAAAAAGCAGTGGGGTGGCAAAAGGTAGAAGGCGGGCCACACCAACCCTTAGCACCCCCTTGCGGCAATCTCCCTTGCCAAGGGGTGGGTGTTCCGCAGTCTGGCACTTTTTTTGAGGAAAGTGTGGATAAAAGAATTGTCATTTGCAACCTGTGCCATACCAAAATGAGCAGGGGAGTGAACACTAGCAACCTTGCCAGCACCAGCATGATCCGCCACATGGCATTAAAGCACCCTAATAGGTGGTCCAAACGCCTGGGTCCACAATCAGTGTCTGCAGGTTACACCACTACATCCTCCAACCCTGTGTTACATGCTGGCCAATCTCCTGTTCAAGATGCAGGCCTGGATGCCTTCCACCCTGCACATGGACCTTTGCAAGCACCATCAGCTAGCACATTCACTTTAATGTCCCAGCGCAGCATACAGATGTCCATACCCCAGGCCATAGAACGAAAGCGCATATGCCCAGCCACCCACCCACAGGCCATAGCACTAAATGCACACCTTTCTAAATTGTTGGCCCTTGAAATGTTGCCATTTAGGCTTGTGCACCCTGAGGCTTTTTGCAGTCTGATGGCGGTGGCGGTCCCTCGTTACTCAGTCCTCAGCCGCCGACACCAGCATGTGTCCCGTAACATCACCCGTGCCCTGACCAACGCAGTTATTGGGAAGGTCCACTTAATGACAAATGGAAAAGTGCTTGTGGCCAGGGATGCTACATTTCCCTGACGGCACAGCAGACCCTCAACCATAATTTTTTGGGATGGTCAGCTTAGCAGCAGGCCCTCAACCCAAATTTTTTAGATGTTCATCTTAGCAGCAGGCCCTCAGCCATAATGTTTTTGATGGTCTGCTCAGCAGCAGACCCTCAACCACAGTTTTTTCGATGGTCAGCTTAGCAGCAGGCCCTCAACTATAATTTTTTTCATAGTCAGATCAGCAGCAGGCCCTCGCTCCTAATGTTTTTGAGAGTCAGCTCATCAGCAGGCCCTGAACCATAATTTTTTCGATGGTCAGTAGTGATGAGCGTCGAATATTCGCAAATTCAAATATTCATTATATTCAACATTATTTTTCATTACTCGAAAATCGGCAAGGTAATGATTGTGTAATATGCAAATATTACACAATCAATACAGGTGTGGGTCAAAAATTAATATGTAGCACTATAGAATATACAGGTCCTTCTAAAAAAATTAGCATATTGTGATAAAGTTCATTATTTTCTGTAATGTACTGATAAACATTAGACTTTCATATATTTTAGATTCATTACACACCAACTGAAGTAGTTCAAGCCTTTTATTGTTTTAATATTGATGATTTTGGCATACAGCTCATGAAAACCCAAAATTCCTATCTCAAAAAATTAGCATATCATGAAAAGGTTCTCTAAACGAGCTATTAACCTAATCATCTGAATCAACTAATTAACTCTAAACACCTGCAAAAGATTCCTGAGGCTTTTAAAAACTCCCAGCCTGGTTCATTACTCAAAACCGCAATCATGGGTAAGACTGCCGACCTGACTGCTGTCCAGAAGGCCATCATTGACACCCTCAAGCAAGAGGGTAAGACACAGAAATAAATTTCTGAACGAATAGGCTGTTCCCAGAGTGCTGTATCAAGGCACCTCAGTGAGAAGTCTGTGGGAAGGAAAAAGTGTGGCAGAAAACGCTGCACAACGAGAAGAGGTGACCGGACCCTGAGGAAGATTGTGGAGAAGGACCGATTCCAGACCTTGGGGGACCTGCGGAAGCAGTGGACTGAGTCTGGAGTAGAAACATCCAGAGCCACCATGTACAGGCGTGTGCAGGAAATGGGCTACAGGTGCTGCATTCCCCAGGTCAAGCCACTTTTGAACCAGAAACAGAGGCAGAAGCGCCTGACCTGGGCTACAGAGAAGCAGCACTGGACTGTTGCTCAGTGGTCCAAAGTACTTTTTTCGGATGAAAGCAAATTTTGCATGTCATTCGGAAATCAAGGTGCCAGAGTCTGGAGGAAGACTGGGAAGAGGGAAATGCCAAAATGCCTGAAGTGCAGTGTCAAGTACCCACAGTCAGTGATGGTCTGGGGTGCCATGTCAGCTGCTGGTGTTGGTCCACTGTGTTTTATCAAGGGCAGGGTCAATGCAGCTAGCTATCAGGAGATTTTGGAGCACTTCATGCTTCCATCTTCTGAAAAGCTTTATGGAGATGAAGATTTAATTTTTCAGCACGACCTGGCACCTGCTCACAGTGCCAAAACCACTGGTAAATCGTTTACTGACCATGGTATTACTGTGCTCAATTGGCCTGCCAACTCTCCTGACCTGAACCCCATAGAGAATCTGTGGGATATTGGGAAGAGAAAGTTGAGAGACGCAAGACCCAACACTCTGGATGAGCTTAAGGCCGCTATTGAAGCATCCTGGGCCTCCATAACACCTCAGCAGTGCCACAGGCTGATTGCCTCCATGCCACGCCGCATTGAAGCAGTCATTTCTGCAAAAGGATTCCCGACCAAGTATTGAGTGCATAACTGAACATAATTATTTGAAGGTTGACTTTTTTTGTATTAAAAACACTTTTCTTTTATTGGTCGGATGAAATATGCAAATTTTTTGAGATAGGAAATTTGGGTTTTCATGAGCTGTATGCCAAAATCATCAATATTAAAACAATAAAAGGCTTGAACTACTTCAGTTGGTGTGTAATGAATCTAAAATATATGAAAGTCTAATGTTTATCAGTACATTACAGAAAATAATGAACTTTATCACAATATGCTAATTTTTTTAGAAGGACCTGTCGTGCTATATATAAAAAATTTAATATTCGTAATTTTTTTCCATCTGATGTGAACAGTGTTCAGTGTTCACTTCAGATCGAAAAAAAATGACGAATATTCTGAAAAACTAATATTTAGCACTATATTGAATATAGTGATATATATTTATTTTTTAGAATATTCAGCATTTTTTTCCATCTAAAGTCTTCATTCCTCCCTGCTTAAGTTTCTTGTGGGCCAATGACTGTTCTCTTCAGATGGAAAAAAAAAATACTAATATTCTAAAAACCGAATATATAGCAATAGTGCTATATATTTGTTCTTTTGAATATTCATTATTTTTTTCCATCTGAAATCATGATTCCTCCCTGCTTAAGTTGCTTGTGGGCCAATGACTCATTGGCCCACAAGTAAGGAGCAGGGAGAAATCATGACTTCAGATGGAAAAAATGACAAATATTCAAAATATTCGCAAATTCTCGAAGTTGTGATATTCGAGATGAAAATTTGCTTTTTGAATATTCGGGCTCAACACTAATGGTCAGATCACCAGCAGGCACTCACCCCCAATTTTTTGGGATGGTCAGCTAAGCAGCAGGCCCTCGCCCATAATTTTTTCCATTGTCAGATCAGCAGCAGGCCCTCGCCCCTAATGTTTTAGAGAGTCAACTCACCAGCAGACCCTCAACCATACTTTTTTCGATGGTCAGCTCAGCAGCAGGCCCTCACCCCTAATGTTTTAGAGGGTCACCAGCAGGCCCTTGCTCCTAATGTTTTTGAGGGTCACCAGCAGGCCAACAATGTGAAAGAGGCCCTCCTTTATGTGATATACAGGTTGTATCGGAGTGCCTCTTCCTTGTAATTTTTGGCAGCACTTGTACTTTATATACAAGTAAATATACAGGAAAGAATGTTTCCTAACAATTTTTCCTCTAAAATTGATTTTATCTTTGCTTTTGTGCGTATTATTGTCAGTCTGTAAAAGTGGCGTACTACTCGGACAATATCGTTCCCAGCAGCGACCTGGGAGTCCAAGATGCATCCAGACATCCTCCCCATGCTGTTCCCGATCCATTTCATTGGTGTTTCCATCAATTTCTGACCTTTTCATGTGAACCAGACACCCTCCCCTCTTTAGAACAGGGGGTGCCTGGTTTAATGCTCGGGTTCTCCTATTGACTTCCATTGTGCGTGGGTGCTCGGTAGAGCACATAAGCATCCTGAGGTGTTCTACTCGAGCACCCGAGCACTTTGGTGCTCGATCAACAATAGCCAGAACAATACTTGATGCGCATAGATATTACTGATTGCCCTATTAGTGCCAATTTGTGCAATTGCAAACATAATGACTGGAGATCACTAATTCTAGAATAGGCAATTTTATTGCAAATATTATGCAAAAAATTTGCGAAAACTAATATTGCCTATGCCACTCATCACTACTCAGTATCAGTACACACAGTTGTGCCATGTTGATGGTGGACCATATTTATTCCCCCGCAGTGGAATAAATAGTGTCTATCACCCTCCTTCAGAGTACTTTGGAGTGCTGCCTCTTTTTTTGGATATCTCTGTGGACCCTAGCCCAGGGTGTCAGAGGGATTGCACCCACAGTTCTATTTGACTGTGCTGCTGTTTTTTTCATTTAGATAGATGATTGATTGATTGATTTTGATAGATAGATAGATAGATATAGACACAAAAATAGGTAGAAAGCTAGTTAGACAGATAGATAGATAGATAGATAGATAGATAGATAGATAGATAGATAAACAGAGGGATAGCAAGAAAGAAAGAAAGATAGATAGAGATAGATAGATGCTTTTTTTTTTTTATTCACAGAGATATCACATGTTAGAGATTATTTTTCCTTGGAGATCCCATTAATTCCTATTTCTAAAGTTGTATTAGGGATTCACTTAAACAGAAATGAAGTGTAATATGCAAATAGTTCTAATTGGACCGCTAATAGAGCATGTCTCTGTTGTTTTTTTGCGGGGAGTTTTATGCCTATGTAATCAGTGCAGACAGCCGTTAAGTAAATGAAGAAGCAACTAACAATGTCAGAAAAAAGACCGGGCGGTTCCAGCTGACACTACCCTAATCTTCCAGGACCCATTAAATGGCAGTTTCAACGCATTACCTACCATAACATCCTTGAATATCAGTGATTTTATTTGCAGCATCAAACATTCCATTTCACGCCCCATTAAGAGTGGGAGCCTGAGCTTTTTGACGCAGCTAAACATTTTACTAACTACCTGGACTAAGTAACCAATTAACTTTTGGAGACAATACGGCCAATTAAGCGCAGAAAGGTAAGGCCGTCATCCCCCACTAAAACTGAATTTCCGATTTTTTTTTCCCCTCTCTTTTCTTTACAGTGGTAGTGTCTCACATGAGCGGCGAATGCAGTCGCAAACCCCATTAACCCCTTCAATGAAGGATAATGGAAAAGTTCAGAGGCTCCCCTTCTATAGCAGAGTGACTGCAGAAAGAGGCCCTTGAGGGCCACATATTCACCTAACTGCTCCCCATCACAGATTGCTAACTAATAACGAGATTGGCATGTTACAGTAAATAGGACACCAAGCTGTCATATTGTAATAGGTACAATACTATTGTTTTGTGGGACGTGTATAACGGAAAGTGCTTCACATGATATTACCCCCACATATACAGTAATAAAAAGCACAACGTCTGGCAGACGTGTATCTTGTGTGTATAATTTAAAGTTTCAGCCACATGGCGCCAATCATAAACTAGTCCGCTCTTTTTGGATGAGCCTCAATGAGCTAAAAAGCTGAAGAGATGGAGTATGGCAGTCAGATTGTGCAAATGCTGTGTATTGAGTGAGTCTCTACGAGTAGCAAACCACTGTCGACATTTTCTCAAAATTCACAGTTTCCAGAATAAAAAATTTCACATTTTTTAAAAATGCCTAATTTTCCGGCAATAAAATCTGAATAAACAGAGCACACAGGATACATCCTATCTCACTTACAGCTTGAAAAGAATGTTGGGGTCTGAATGAGATATAAGAGACATGTGCTTGCAATAGGGAATGTATCATAGACTAAGGTTTTCCGTCAGTCTGTGCGATCCCCGCTCGCTGCTGGAGGCTGCACCTAGTTTATGATGAGGCGCACACCTAGTCATAACCTAGGTGCAGCTACAGAAGTCCATGTGCCCACACCTAAATCTAGCCCCTAGCTGGCATAGATTTCAGTCTTCTTTTCTACCAGAAAACTAGAGTGAAAAAAAAAAAAAATTTAAACACTGGAGCCGCTGACCCACTGACAGAAGCGTTTTTGCTGAACCATTACGGAATCGGCAAAAATGCTGGTGTGAAAGTAGCCTAACCCTGGGTTCACATCTGAGCGTTCGCGATGGAGCGCTCTGTATGTGCGATTGTAGAGGCGTTTGCAATCACGCATACAGAGACAAGCGAACGCCCATTGTCGCGCGTTCCTGAAAGTCTATGTACGGGAACGCGCGACAAAACGCCCCAAAGAAGCTCAAGAACTTTTTTGAGCGTAGGGCAATTTTCAGCACGTTCAAACGCGCTGTAAAACGCTCAAGTGTGAGCCAGGGCCATAGGGAAGCATTGGTTTTCATGTGTTGAGCGTTTTACAGCGCGTTTGAATGCGCTGTAAAACTCTCAGGTGTGAACCCAGCGTTATTTGTATTCAATAATTTCATGCATGTATGATGAAATAAGAAATATAATGCAGCTGCGAGGGGGAAGGGTTCTCTAGTTGCACAGTAGGGCGGTCAAAAAAAAACAACAACACACTTTATGTAAATATGGACTTAGTTTCTCTCTATGTACAAATCTTAATTCTTGTTATACTAGCGAACGGTTAAACAATTAAAACTACCTGCAGTATAATCTTGCTAAAATCAGTCTTTGCTAAATATTTCTAGCATTGCTACATTATTGACTTTTTTCTTACCTCTCTATCCAGTTAAAGATCTCCATATATCACAGATCAGATAGATGTATCTTATTAATATGCTTGGTCAGACCTGCAAAGATAACATTGTAAGCCCTTCTAGTCCAACTTAATTCCTCATGTGTACATTTGCAAAACACACAGTCAATGCTCTGTGCCATCATCTTATACATCTCACGTATTACTCCGAAGATTAATCTCATGACGTCGACTGTGCATTCAATGTTGAGAGATGGAAATGAGAGAAGGAAGAATCCTAAACATTGTGCATGCATTCGGGAGTTTGAGAACCCACAGTCTGATTCACCATGAAAACTGGACATGCATTGGGCACTACATCCTACTGGTATGATGCAGACACATTTTTTGAGTGTAGAAAATGTTATTTTTCATTCTTTAACTGCTAGACGACTTAAAGGGCATCTGTCAGCAGATTTGCACCTATGAAACTGGCTGACCTGTTACATGTGCGCTTGGCAGCTGAAAGCATATATATTGGTCTCGTGGTCATATGTGCCCGTATTACTGAGAAAATGAAGTTTTAATAAATGCAAATAGGCCTCTAGGAGGCTCTTTTCTCTCTGCAACTGTTGTGCCCACTCCACTTTGATAGTTAGGGGCATGATGAAGTTTTCAGTGTCTGGCCCTGTCAATCAAAGTGGAGAGTACGTGGAAGTTGCAGAGAGAGCAGAGCCTCTCGGTGCAATTGCAATGCCCCCATTACTAGAAGCTCATTTGCATATATTAAAACATAATTTTTCTCAGCAATGCGGGCACATTTGAACAAGGCCGGGATAAGGTATTTCGGCAAACTAGGCAGAGAAGGCAAATTGCGACATCTTACCCTAGTGCCAGTATATAATTATTCCCCCACCCTAGTGCCAGTATATAATGCTCTCCCTCGCCCTAGTGCCCCTATATAATCCTCCCCCTCACTGTAGTTCCAATATATGTGATGCTTCCCCTCAACGTAGTGCCAGTATATATGATGCTCCCCCTGTGCCAGTATATATTATGCTCTTCCCCACCCAGTACATATCATGCTCCCCCCTACCCCAGCGCCAGTATATATGATGCTCCACCCCAATGTCAGTATATAAGATGCTCTTCCTCACCCTAGTAACTTCCTTTGTGCCCCCAGTACTACTAGTGCCATTGTTTAAGGAAAACACAAAACAAAATACACTTACCTCACTCCCGTTCCCCGCCGCCGTCTGTGCTGCAGGCTACAGACCTCTTCTGATCTGTGTCCTGTGTTGCCGAGTCCCAGCACAGGCGGTCCACATGACATTCCTGCTCCTGTGCTGAGTCTCGCATGTTGATGTGATGCTCTTGTGTTGCATTACTGCCTTGTAGGTTTAGGTCTAGCTGCCTGACACCTATGAGACTGAACAGCTGCAGATGTGGCCATTATTGCACCCCCACCCCTGGATAGAGAGGAGGCGCCCTAGGCAGGCGTTTACCCTCACCTGAATGTAGGTGTAGTAGAACCTACTGTACATGGCGATATATTACATCTGCCTTATATACTGAGGCACACTGGGGAAGATTTATCAAAACTGGCGTAAAGGAAAACTGGCTTAGTTGCCCATAGCAACCAATCAGATTCCACCTTTCTTTTTCCAAATATATAAAATTATAATTTTTCTAAATCTCCCCCACTAACTGAGTAAAATAATCGATTAGCTCTTAATGTGGATACAGTAGAATGTCATGCACATGGCGATACACTTGACATTCAGTCCTCCTACTGTCTCCTTAATCTCTAAATAGTCTCCCTGCACTGTCCCTGCACTCTCCCTTATTCTTTTTCGTAACCAGTTTTCAGCAGCACTGTCCCTAGCACACGAGCAATGAGCACTTGTCACATCTCTCCCTAAGCTCAGCTCACAGTGAAATGGCGGAGACCGCACAAATTGGCTGGCTGCACAGAATTATGGGTCATATCGCGTTCCTGGGCTTCTTACCTTCACTTTTTAACACGTGCAGCTGCCATTTTAGGAAAAACTAATTTGTAACCAAGCAGCGCAAGGAAATTTGGATGTGTGGAGAATCTGATTTTTCCTAAACTTTGGATCTAATTACACCTTGGATGCTTTGATTCGCTCAACATTACTGAAGAACAAAGGTTCAAACCATCTT